>NC_025993.2:2901555-3032068 GCF_000442705.2 Elaeis guineensis
GAGCATTTCATAAATATATTTCGTAAATCATTCTTGTCATGTGTCTATGTCATGTTTCTAAATCTTACTCACAGATATTCATACTATAGTCACTTTATACCCATGACAGGGTCAGTGTTCTTAATCAACAAGTTCATGTTTGATATGCCAACTTTATACCTGCTGGCATGACCTATGTTCTTACGGATGCTAGCTCCGGATGTCGACCTTCTTATAGGGATTCGTTTATAGCTATTTGAGAGCCTTTAAAATCTTTACATCTTTTTTCTTAAAACATACATATACATAGATGAAAAAATAATAAAATTCATGCCTCATAATCATGCTATTTTCATAAAACACATTCATAAAATCAATGCTCATAATAAAACATACCTTTTTATATCACATATGTTGATCCTTATTTTATAAAAAAATAATTTTATCACCAATAATTCTTTACATAATAAATATGATTATTTAAAAATAAATAAGGAACGTAAGATCCACTTACCTCGATTGTCCTAGATCTTTAGTCTTCCTTAAATAAATCAGATAATCCTATTTAAAATATTAAATTATGATCAATTTTTATTTCATATATTCAATAATAAAAGAAAGTAGTTGACTGGGTGACCAGTCCAATAGACCATTCGGACACTAAATCGATTCGAAGTCATCTCACTGAGGTCAACATAGATCCTTAAAAGAGAAAAAGATGGCCCGATACAAGATCTATAGATCTTTCTTAGAGAGAGAAAGGAGGAGAGAGAAATTTTAGAGAGAGAAAGAGAGAAAAAAATTTTAGAGAGAGAAAAAAGAGAAAGAGAAGGAGAGAGAGAAAAAAAAGAGAGAGGAGAGAGAAAATCCTCTCTTATTTTTTTTTCTTTTCCTTCTTTTTCTTCCCTTTTTCTTTTCTTCTTTCTTTTCCAAGCCGAACAAAGGAGGGACACGAGGGGGGGCTTGGTGGCTCGTGCTCTAACGAGATGCGATGGTATGATCGGAGGTCCGACAGTAGGTGGCAGCATCTGATCGATGGTGACAAAGCAAGGGAGGGCCGGTGGCAAATGGCAAGCAGCAAGCTAAAAGAAAATCAAAAAAAATTAAAAAAATGGGGAACCCCCCCTTTGTTTGAATTTTCTCCGTCATTAGCCGATCACCAACGGTCATGACCTTTAGGAAAGATAGGTAGAGAGGTGGAGGTCCAAACCTAGAGGTGAGATACTGCAAACGACGGCATCAGTAGCCGAAAAAGAGAGAATAAAGTTCGATCAAACAGGGATAAAAATAGAGTTTTTATTTTTATGGAATTTTCAACAAATTCGACAGCCAGCGAGGGTGCACGATGCCATGGGAAGGAGGAAAAGAAAGAGAAGAAGGAGGGCTGGGCCTTACCTCCGACTCCGGTGAGGTCTCCGGCAAAGATTTGAGGCAAGCACAAAAAGGGTGTCAGCAGCTTCAACGAAAAAATCTAAGAGAAAGAAGAGAGAGAATCGGTGCTCATCGTGGTCGGTCATGGAGGAAGGAAGGATTTTATAGGGCTCTTCCTAGGATTCCTATTTATCCTAGGAGTCCTTGATCTAATCGGGCAAGGGGAGGAAGAAGAAGACTCCCAACGGGAGTCTTCGTTCAATTTTTGTTTCTCTCTATGGGCTGATGGGCCAAAATCGGATGGGCTGATTTATTAGAACAGGATATTACAAATAAAATAATTTTTTTTTCTTATTTCCTCCCCCTCTCCAAATTTTTTTTCTTTTTTCTCCTTCCCTTCCCTTCCTCCCGCCGCCTCCCCCCACCCCCTCCGCATGATGCCCAGGTCGCGGTTGTCCACACCATCCCCACTGCCGTCCGCACCGCACCCGACTCCGGTGCCACCAACTCCCCTCCCCTCCCCCGGCTCCGGCACCACCAACCCCCTTTAGCTCCCCTCCCTGGCTCCGGGCACCTCTCGTGCCTCCCCCACCCCAGGCTCCACCTCACCCGCTGTGAAAGTGGGCATCCGCGAGGCTTGAAGCAAAAAAAAAAAAAATGAAAATGCTATCGGAGAAAAAATTTAGATGGAAAAGAAAGCACATGAGGGAGGAGTACGGACAGAGGGGCACGAACAATCGTCGGTGCTCGTACGAAGCCGCAGGGGCTCAAGTTTGCTAGGGCCGAGGGAGGGAATAGGAGGGGACAGCGATGGGACGGGGCCGCAGAGGGTGCGGGGGGCGACCAGGAGTCTTGGTTGGGAGGTTTGGAGCGGCTGAATACGGTAGCTTCGACGATGGTGGCTAGAGTTTTGTGTTGGTAAGTTTTTTTCTTTTTCTTTTTTTTTATTTCTCTCTTTTTCGAATATATGGGAAGGAAAGCACTTGAGGTGAATGGAGGTGGACGGAGATCTATGAGAAAGGAAGGCGATGGCGGAGATGGCTATCCGTGAAAGCTCGGTAAGGAAGGAGACCAACGAAAATCGATGAGAGGTAGTAGCAAGCAGAGAGGGAGGAGATCTAAGTAGAGCAGGAAGGAGGTCCACGTGAGGTAGCAATCTGAGTTGGCAATACCACAATATTTGGAAAAGCTAAGTTGTGAACACCATAATACTCTTCCATAGAGTATTGCTTTATATATATATATATATATAGACACACACATGATATGATTAAGATCAGACCAAACTTTCTCAAAAATCAACACAATTTACTTAGACCGAGGCCCAACTGGCTCGATTTTTTTGGCTTTTAGCCCTACCTTCCAAGCACAAGTCTGGCCCTTACGCGAACTTCAAGTAGGTCCTTGGACTTCATGACATATATTTTTATTTTCAATAATATTTAAAAATACAAAAAATAAAAAAAAATAAAAAACTAAACATGAATAATTAAATATTGCAAACAACCTACATCTACTCCCATTAACCTCCCATATCGCTAACTATTGTTAAGTAAATCTACAAATATATTAAACGTAAATAACAAATACAACAAAAAAAAAAAATTTCTGGCCGAACCGGCGAACCGGGTTCTGTTCGGGCATTGACATCCCAGCCCGGCCTACCTCGCCGGTCTAAACTCTTTCGCCGATCATCGATAATATCGGTTGGAAATACATCGATCTTAAGGACAAGCAATCTATAATAATAATAATAATCTCTACACATGGAGACGAAGATGGGAGAGTGTACGCCTCTTCGTAGCCATTATTTATTCTTCTCTTTAATGGAGATTGATGGCTTCCCTCTTTCCAATTTCGGTTTCCAATTCACTCGGACAAGAAGCTGGTTGGATCTATTCAGGTCAGTCGGCTATCTTTCTTCCCTTGATGCCATCGCCTCTTTCTTCTTCTTCTTCTTCTTTTTCTTTTGGATTATTTTTCTCTGTTTTTTCGCATCGGTTTCAAATTAGATCTCAGAATATGCGAGTTCTTTTTTTTTTTTTCAACTTCATATGGCCAATTAGGTGATAATTTTTGAGAATTTAACCTTCTTGATCGAGATCAAAGGGAGTAATATGAATATTTCGTTTAGGTACACTATCACCTCGTTTTCTTGGATATAATTTGAACTTTTGCTGTTCGGATTGGTTTGATTTCGTTGCTGGAGATATATATAGACACAAACACACACATATATATATACATGTATACATACATACGTACATGCATACATATTAGCAATCTTATGTGTAAATTTGGATTTCTTTTTATTTTTTCAGTGAAGAACTGTATCTGTTATTTCCCTGTTTCCCGTTTTGAATGGGATATTATTGTTTTTTGGTGGATATTTTGAATAATTTTCTGGTGCAATAACGGGATGGTGTAAGGAATATTGTATTCACGGTTAGGATTTTAGATCACTACAGGAAAGGGGAGATAAAGGAAAAGAAAAGAGTGAAGGTGGTTAAGAAAAGGTTATTCTTTCCCTTTCCCTTTGCCTTGAATCAACCCCCACAATTCTACTATTAAGATTTTTTTTTTTTTTTGATACTGTTTTGCTGGAAAAAGCATTCCTTTACTCAACAGCAATGGTGAAACCTCTCCTTCTACATCGAATTTAGTTATATTATATTCATTTCATGTGCTGCGTAACATGTAAATTTGGTTTGAAGCATCAGTTACCAAAACAAAGTTTACAATATTTTCCCTTTTTCTCTTTTGTCTACTGATCTCCTCTATCTGTTCTAAATTATGAAAAATGGGATACAGTTCTTCTTTTTGATATTTTAATTGATTCTGTGTTTCCTCTTCTACAGCTGCGAATTTGATTCATGAGCAATGCAGAGATCTCGTAGAGCTCTTCTGCAAAGAAGAACTGCATTGGAAAAGAATGTCATTGCGGGGAAGAAATGCCTATACAAGGTGTCTTTGTCTGTGGTTTTCCTTTCATGGGTTCTCCTTTTCCTCCTTAGTTCCTTGTTCAGCAACGGCAATGGATATATAGGCATGCGCTCTCTCTCTCTCTCTCTCTCTCTCACACACACACACACACATTTGTTACGATGACTTCCTGTGGAGAGATTGCTACATCTTTAAAACGAAAGAAAGAAAGAAGGGGAAGAAAAAAAGGAGAGCTCTATTACATGTCATTCACATGTTTGTTTGTTTTATTGATAGATCTTCCTTCTCTTTTACTTGTTTGCTGTTTCATCAATTTGTTTCTCATGGCCCATCAATGCCTTTATTTATGCTTGTTTCCTTTTCAGAGTTCCTACTTGTGATTTTGCTCCATTCTGATTTTGTTCTGTTGTTGTGGAATGTATTCTTATTGTGGAAGCATTAGAAGAAGACAATCACATTATGGATCTCATAAATTCAATAAACACATGTAAGATTGATGTTTAAATCTTGCACGAATTTGCACTTTCTCAGCTACTTCTTCCATTTGTTGTATTTAAAAAAAATTATTAGAAAAGCTATTGAGAGCAAAAGAAGCCATATTCCTAGGAATTATGCTTTTTGCATGGAGAAAATTTATCCATTCCTGGGAGTCATGCTCTTTTTTTTGCTGTTGATATGCCTTGTTTTAATCCTTGAGTTTCTCAGTGGATAGTGATGTAGATTTACATTCTTTGGGTCAAATTTTGGCATCTTCAGCAATTGTACTCTGACACTGTTTTGTTCTTTTATTTCTCTGGTGGGTGGCTTCCTGTTACTTTTAGAATGATATTCAGATGAGTCAAGTGCATTTGATATTTGCATGCTCAGCATTGAAATTACATTTACAGGTAATGCATATGATTTCATTACCATGGTTGCTTCAGACAATCTTATTCACCCACATCCTGTATTTCTTCAATAGTGCTTGAGAGAATAGCATTTATTTGCTGAAAATAATTCCTGAGAAGAGTGGATGACTAACAAAAGAAATAAGGAAGTTGGATGCTGATATTAGAAAAATCCATTCTTTTCCTCCTCAATTATGTCTGTATTTGTTTTTCTTGCAATGAAATGCAGATGGACTTGGTTCTTTGGTTGGTGCATCTGTCTGGCAAGAAGCTCCATCAGATTCAGATGATGGTTTGAATTCTTCAGATTCTGAGGATACATTGGCATCATCAGATGCCAATTCCCATAACAGTGTTCCAAACAGCCCTATTGCGGAGAGTGAGGCTGTTGGGAGTAACATAGAAGTTTCAGTTAGCAAAGAGGATAATCTATCAACTACTGGAAAAGAGCATGTAGCTGAGGCAGTCACTGAATCAGAGATAAAAGTGAACAAGGAAGCTCCATTTAAAAATGACAGATTATCCCTATTGCTCCTCCTGGTCTTGATGAGTTTAAAAGTAAAGCAGTCACTGCAAAAGAGAAGCCCATTTCAGCACAAGCAGGCAGTGTCATTCACAGAGTGGAACCTGGCGGGAAGGAGTACAATTATGCTTCTGCTACTAAGGGTGCTAAGGTCTTAGCTTTTAATAAGGAAGCAAAAGGTGCTTCCAGCATCCTAGACAAAGATAAGGACAGGTACCTCCGAAATCCATGCTCTGCTGAGGAGAAATATGTTGTTATAGAGCTTTCAGAAGAAACTTTAGTAGATACTATCGAGATAGCAAATTTTGAGCACCACTCTTCTAACATAAAAGATTTTGAACTGCTGAGCAGTTTAGTTTATCCAACAGACAACTGGAGCGATCTTGGAAATTTTACTGCTGCAAACATGAAACATGCCCAAAGGTTTACTCTTCCAGAGCCAAAGTGGGCAAGGTATCTTAAACTCAATTTGCTCAGCCATTATGGTTCAGAATTCTACTGTACACTAAGTGTGGTGGAGGTTTATGGGGTGGATGCTGTTGAGAGGATGCTGGAGGATTTGATCCCGTTGAGAATAAACGATTGGAACCTGAAGAACATAAGGTTGAACAAAAACCACTGCAAGAACCAACTTATACAGGTGATACCTATCAGAAGCCTGTTACAGAAACTGATGATGAAACAAAACCTGAAAATCCAAAGACAAAACATGACTCGTCAAAAAACAGTGTGCCCAATCCAGTTGCAGAGACAAGGCCAACACAAGTAGGAAGGATACCTGGAGATGTTGTTCTCAAGGTACTAATGCAGAAAGTCCAGTCTCTTGATGTGAATTTTTCTGTTTTGGAGCGGTATCTGGAGGAGTTGAACAGCAGATATGGGCACATATTCAAAGACTTTGATGATGATATTACTGCAAAGGATCTGCTTCTGGAGAAAATAAAATTAGAGATGAAGAATCTTCAAAAGACCAATGATATTTTTGTATGTTGAATTTCCAGTTTCTTAGTTTCTCAGGTGCTTTGTTTAATTTTTACTATTCTTTTTAACTCACTTTGCATTCCTTGATTTCAGGCCAGTAATATTGGAGAGCTGCTGTCATGGAAAATCCTCGTTTCCTTGCAATTGGACCGGTTGGTCGAAGATAATACAATACTCAGGTTTGAATAATTCTTTGCTTTGTTTTGTGTTTGAGTATGTCAACATTCATGAAAAGGGGTCCAATCATAGATGTAAAGTGTTAAATGGCACATTCTAGACATTAATCATGCCACATATTTTAGAGTTTGCAGAAACACTTGCAACAATATGTCATTTTTTTGTGCTATAGAAGAAATTAATTTCTTGACTCACTGTAAAGCTTAGCGGCCGACTTGCTCTAAAGCTCAGCGGCATTCATTTTGTAAGGTGGGTGTCAACTGTTTTAGTTGGTGAAGTTGCTAAGAGTTATTACCAGTGACTTGATTTTGAGTCCCACCAGCATCATCATAAATTATTATCTCAATAGATTGCATGGGGACCTAAAACCCTCTCTTGTTCTCTCGAAAAAGCCAAAAAAAAAAAGGCATTTGTTTTGCAGGATACACAATTCTACTGGAAGAAGCAAACAATATACGTTCTTAGACACATGATGTTGATTAGGGGTACTAGTTTCTCAAAACATTCATGTATTCACTTGCTCAGAACCATTCTGGCTTAGCAGAGAAAAAAAATGTTCACATATGACCTTTAATTTTGCCCCTGCTAAAGTATATACCTCTAAACTTAGAAACAGGTTACTTGCTTAACATCATTTTGGTTTGTTGTGGAACCCTAATCATAAGCCCCTCCCTTGTGCCCTATTTAGAGAATGGATTTGCTCGTCTAGCAATAGTACATCACCCTTGCATGCTGCTTAATTGGCTATTAACCTCTACCGGTACATATGTAGGACTTGTTGCATTAAGCAATAATCTGTTCCTGAGCCCTTTGGAACAAAGAGACAGTAAGAAAATGAATAATTAGTATTAGTATATGTTGTATTGATAGTATAGTTCAGCAATGCTCACATGGTGCTGACAATATGCAGATCGGAGATTAAAAGGGTTCAAGACCATCAGTTTGACGTGGAGAACAGGGGTCTTGCGGTGATATTTATAAGTTTAGTCTTCGGGTGTTTAGCAGCTACAAGGCTGGTTATCAGTATTCTCATGATCTTCTGTAAATTACATAATTCTGAAAAGTTTTGTAGCACAAACTCTGCTTGGCTCACGTTGCTGCTGAGCAGTGGCATTGTAGCTTCCATCCTGGTGTTATGACACTTGTATGCACTCAGTTTTCCTATATTTGCGGCAAAGAATTGACAGAATTATGAGGTTTCCACATGGAGCTCACTTTGATGGATTTTACATCAATTTAGGTTTCAAATACCAGTATCACCAACCTTTCTGACCTAATTATTGACTGCAAATAAAGAACAAAGAAGCATGGTCTGCATTTTGGAATGTGAACCTTCAAATTATAAAGGGTGGTTGAAAATATGGTAAAGATTTGAAATGAGCAACAGTTACTAATTTTTTGGAAGATGTCTGCTAATTGTGATGAGATTCAATGAAAAGATTGTAGTAAAGAAATAGTAGAATTTGCATGTGGTGCATGTTTGCAAATTTCTGTTAGACAATCAATTATTTATGATTATCATAATTTTTCTATCCTATATTGTTCTATACTTAAAGCATCATGGCAACCTTAAAGTATGTTATTCTTCACACATGCAAACACGCATGTAAAAAGAAGAAATTTTCTTTATCCATAACTTTAATTTTGACCTGCAAAACAACTGTGCAATAACTTTAAAATGATTATTCTAAAATATAATGACTCTTACGAGACGTGTGAAGCTGAACTTCTAACCTTTTCCATGAGTAACATTACTGAACTCTGTTGGGGCTTTAAAGATCTTCGTCTATAATACATAAACTTAGTGTATAGATTTTAATCTGTCCACTGAACAGGCTATCCTTGAAATTTATGTCAATGACATTTTCGGGCACTTTAATGTCTGCAGGTACAAAATCATCTAGACATACATACATACATACATATAAAGATTTGTAACACATGTAATGGATAAATTCAATTCTTTTCTGTATTCTGTGGATTAGCAGAGATCCTTGTATTTTGATCATGTACATGACTGCTTGATTGGATTGCTAAAAAAATTATTGATACGTACCAAATTTTTTTCATGCATAACTTTAGTGCTCTGTCTTGCTTCAAATCAACTGGCATTTAGTACAAGACTGCTCGGAACAGGTTTTTGTGTGCCTTGCCAATGAAAATTTGTGGATGGAAAGGTACTTTGGCAAGTTAATCTCCTGTGCTCTACTGGATCTCCAAACTATGATGCTTCATTGGAATCAGGAGCGATTCAAACTTTTATTTCTGTCCTTGTTATCTCCTTACAAGATTAGCAGAATCTCTTTTAAGTAAAACCAGTGGAAATATAAAGACAGGTTTTCACATGACAGCTTAGAAGTGAAAATAGCATGGTGTGTGATGAATATGATGAGTTCAAGTTCTTAAACGGAAGCTTAATTTCGATGAAGTCACAAGTAATGATTATTCTATCAATATATGTCATTAACTCATTGGATTGCTTCCCTTTGTTGCAAAGCTTTGGTTGTCAATGACCCCAAGGAACAGGGGATGGCCATCCATCACAATCATTTGATGTGTATCATCAGAGTGGCTTATATAAAGGTGACAGGCTCTTGAAATCGGGAAAGGAAGACAAGTTCAGAGAAGACTGCTAAACAATTCTATCTTAATCTACTCGCAAATCATGTATATTTTGAGTATGTATCATATCATTGATAATCCTAATTGCATGCCTTAAAATTCTGGTTCATTCACAGACATTATGTGATCTTTTGACCATAGAGTTTATTATCATCTGAACATGTATACAAAAAAGGACTTACTATTCTAATTGAAACTCCTTTTTTCATAAAAACATAAATACTATTCTTGTGACACAACTATAGATAAAAATAAGGGAATTATGGGGGACTGTGTTTGCTATCCCCAGGTTTGCAACCTTGCAAGCAAGTGGAGCATGTGATATCTGGTGACAAGCAAGGAGGGATGTAGAAAAGTCTTGCTAATAATTGAATCAATGCATTGACCATTTAGAACATTTAGAAGAAGCTATAGCTGAAGCATGGGCAGGTCAAAAGATGGGAGCATACACTCCATTTTTGTAAGGAATTCAGCATGCTCTCCCATGTGCCTTAAATTTGTGAGCAACTTGGATAGAAATATAGAATGAGTGGATTCACAGGTGACAGCACTTTGGGAATAAATCAAAGCAAACTGCAGTTTTTAATGATGGAAACCAGTGAGTTGGGATGCACATGGATGCCATATTGTTGACATAGTAGCTGGTCAGACCAAAGAAAAAGGTTCAGATGGTAAATGGTTCAGAGTTTGCTCAGGTTGTAGCATTCATGCAAAGCCAGGCCGAGGCAAGGCTTCAATATTGCGGCATGCAAAACCATTATTTCCCCTTGCAATGGGACAGTAGTTGTTCGGCTAGTTCGATCATGGATTGTTTTTATTTGGAAATAAAAATGATTAATATGATGTTGTTATTATCATTCTCAGTAAAATTAACCAATAGTAATAAAAAAATGGTGATGTTCTTTTATTATTGTCACTGCATCGAGAATGGATTCAATTTATTGGAAAATAAAATAGGGTTTTTTTGTTAGTGCCTAAAATCTTTTACATTGTTATACTACTTCCTGTCATATTTGCGCTTTTAATCCTTGAAATATTCGAACTTGTTGCTTATACGTCCTTGAGTTACCATAACTAAATGAGAATGAAATATTCTACTAATATTCTTCTAACCATATGAATTTTATATTTTTGAGACATTTCGCCCTAATCCTAAAACTTAATTGACCTGTTAACCTGTACTCATGTAGCAGCCGAGTTCCGTGCGAGAAAAGGATTAAGGGAGTGAGAAAGAGCTTAGTCCCAAGTTTAATATTGCTTCCATGCTTTCAGACCAAGAGCTGCACTGCATTAGTGAGCTAAAAGAATGCATATTTGACCGTGGTAAGAACTATATGCACATCAGATACGTTTGTCAGCAAAGAATTGTGTATTTTTTACTCCAAAGACTTTAATGCAACCTAAACTTAGCCTTTAGCCACTGAATGAAATCATCATATGTTATCAAGATTCTTAGTGTTTTATCTAATTCCCTCTTGGTAACACACAGTTCGAGTGAATCAGACAGCAGGATAGTAATGTTCTTGAAGTTGCAATGAGCCCAAAAATATAACAATATTTTCATACCCACCATCCAATACTTGATGAACTGAGACTCAAGGATTCAAAGCTGGAAGTGGTGAAACTGCTCTTTTATCTGTTTTACATAGAAAATGATGCATAAAAATCTCCAACAGACCACCATCTCTTGTAAAATCACCAAGTACTTGAAAGTAAAGAGATCCGGTCATTTTACAATTCAAATTCTTCATTATAATAACTTCATCTGTTTTTTTTAAATAATAATAAATGTATGACTACATATAACAATATCCTTGGGGTTTATTTTTTTTATGAATAAATATCATTAAAAAATTGATCAACTTTTTTATCGACTAACTTCCTGTATTCTCATACTTTCCAAGATGGGTAAGTTCTTTTCCATAGATAGGATTTACCCATGAAATAAAAAAAAAATCTTATCCATATAAAGGGTGACTAAATCATTTTTCTATCAGCTAGTAAAGTATATATTTAATATTATTTTTAAAATATTTCATCCTCATTTTCAATACATCCATCATTTAATGTCCAATAAATCATCCACTTTCTCCAAACCTAAAAAGCATAAAGGGTATTGATGTGCACCATCATGAAGAAAGAGATTATCACATGCCATACATGGATATAAGAGCCAAATTGATGATTTTGCTCACGTGCGTAGAAGCATGATGTGATGCGAATCAGACTTGACAGGAATTTAAAAAAATTATTGCTTGAAAAGAAGCCGAGTTTAGAAGGTTGTTTTGTTCTTCCTAATTCACCATGATCTCCAGCCACCATCATTTCCATAGTAGCAAGATGCAGCTTTAATAGCAAGATACAGCCACCATCATTTTCATAGTAGCAAGATACGGCCACTATCATTTTCATAGTAGCAAAATGCAGCCACCATCATTTCTTTTATAGCAAGATGCAATCACCATCATTTTCATAGTAGCAAGATACAGCCATCATGATTTTCATGATAGCCAAATTCTGTTATTTTTTTTTGTAGCAAGATGCAGCCACCATCATTTTCATAGTAGCAAGATACAGCCACCATGATTTTCATGATAGCCAAATTCTGTTATTTTCTTCCATTTATTGAATTTGCCTTATGTTCCCTCTCATATCTATATAAAGGAAGCTAATCTATATATTTAATTCAGATTTCAAGGAATGAAAATGAGTGTTGCTAAATTCTCTTATCTAACCCCTGTGTGTTAGTAGCAAGTTATAAACCCTAGAACTTATCACTCACGTTCTCCTTTTCTTGAGTGTGGCGTTCTACCCCTTTGTGATCCGATTGTGGCAATTTTCTTATCAATCAGGTTTCAAAGGTTTCTTTTTTTTTTTGTGCTCCAACCTTTGTCTTTACCTACATAAGATAGTTATTCAAGCCTAGGCACATCAATTTGGTATCAGAGCCTGAGGGAGTGTTGACATCCAAATCATGTCGGGAGGAGATGAGGCCCCTATTATTCCTAGAGGCATGAGTTTGGAACAAGCTCAGATTATGGGGCTCCAGCGGCGTTAAGAAGAGATGATGGAGCAACTCAATCGCCTAACACGAGCGTTTGAGCGGTTGGCAACACTTCTCCCACCTCCACAGCGACGTGGCCATCTAGCACCATAACGAGTTGATCGCGATGATGAAGAGGAGTATGACGAATCCGGAGATGATGATGGTGTGGAGGAACACCCAGGGCAAAGGCAGTAGTAAAAGAGTTCGGGAGATAATATTAAGATGAGGATCCCATCCTTTAAAGGAACCAACTCACCCGAAGAATATCTGGAATGGGTGCAACGTGTGGAGAAGGTCTTTGAATGTCAAGACTATTCTGAGGTAAAAAAAATAAACTTGCAGCCCTTGAATTCACTGATTACGGTACTCTTTGGTAGGAGAATGTAAAACTCAGCGTAGGAGGGATGGAGAAGAGGAGATCCGGAGCTGGAGGCTTATGAAGCTGATCATGGAGAAGTGATTTGTCCCTCAATATTATAAGCAGGAGCTGTACATCAAGTTACAAAGCTTGAGACAAAGGGGGATGTGTGTTGAGGATTATGTCAAAGAATTTGAGATGCTGATGATGAGATGCGATTTGCGAGAACCTCAAGGACAGACCATTGCAAGGTTCTTAGGAGGCTTGAACAAGAAGATAGCTGATACGGTGCAGTTGCAATCTTATGTGTTCTTTGACGATATGATCAAACTTGCTGTTAAGGTGGAGAGACAGCACAAGCGTGATGCAAATAAGCCGAATAAGACTACCAACTCATCTTTCTTATCACCATGGTCCGTCCCTAAGACGGTTCTAAAACAAGTAGAAAATGGTGATTCCAACAAGCAAGTCACAGATGCGGCTAAAGAAAAAGTGAAGGTAGAAAATTCTCAACCTCTCAGGCGAAGCCAAGATATCAAGTATTTCAAGTATCTTGGTTACGGTCATATAGCCTCTGAATGTCCAAACAAGTTGGTAATGTTCATTCGAGAGTCACAAAAGGAAATTGAAAGTGAAGATGAGGTTATTTTGGAAGAGGTAGAAAAAGATTATGTAGAGTTTGCAGATGAAGGAGAGCTGTTGATTATTCACCGCAACCTGAACCTACAAATCCAAGTGGATGATAAGCAGCATGAAAACATCTTCCATACCAGGTGCACCATCCATGATAAGGTATATGGTGTTATAAGTGATGGGGGTAGCTGTACCAATATGGCTTCCACTACTTTGGTGAAAAAACTTAATCTAATGACTATTAAGCATCTCCGTCCCTATAAATCGCAATGGCTTACTGACGATAGTGATGTGAAGGTTACAAAGCAGATTGTAGTACCTTTCTCTATTGGCAAGTCCTATAAAGATGAGATTGTTTGTGATGTAGTTCCTATGAAAGCCAGCCATCTTCTTTTGGGAAGGCCTTGGCAGTACGATCGGAGGGCTATTCATGACGGCTTCAAAAATACTATTCATTTGCTAAGAATGGGAAGAACATAGTGTTGGCACTACTTAGCCCGCAACAAGACCAGAAGGATCAGTTTATGATCGAAAAAGGTAAGAAAGAGAACCTGTTTGCCAACAAGGAGAAGTGAAGCAAGTTTTGACTAACCATGAAATTATTTTTGTTCTTGTAGCCAAGCAGGTTCCAGGTGAAGAAGTCTCCCTTCCACCGCAAATGAAGGAGATCTTAGAGGAATTTACAGATGTGTTCCTGAAAGAGTTACCAAAAAGATTGCCACCAATCAGAGGGATCAAGCATCAGATTGATCTCATTCCAGAGTCTATCCTACCAAATAGATCAGCCTATAGATGCAATCTCGAAGAGGCCAAGGAGTTGCAGCGGCAAGTTGCAGATCTTTTGGAGAAGGGTTATGTGAGGGAGTGAGCCCATGTTCAGTACCAGCTCTATTGGTACCGAAGAATGATGGATCTATGTGGATGTGCGTGGATAGTAGGGCGATAAACAAGATCATAATAAAATATCGCTATCCAATCCCGCGATTGGACAATATGCTTGATGAGTTGCATGGAGCTAAGATCTTCTCAAAAATAGACCTTAGGAGCGGATACCATCAGATTCGCAGAAGGAAGATGATGAATGAAAGACCACATTCAAGATCAAGTTCGGGTTATACGAGTAGACGGTCATGGGTTTGGCTTGTCCAATGTGCCTAGTACATTTATGAGATTGATGAATCGTGTGCTGCGTAAGTTTATTGGTGATTTTGTGGTTGTGTATTTTGATGATATTCTGATTTTTAGTAGGAATCAAGAAGAGCATATGGAGTACCTCAGGGGTGTTTTTGAGGTTCTACAATAAGAAAACTATATGGCAACCTCAAAAAGTGTCATTTTTGTCAGGATCGCAATCTTTCTTGGCTATGTTGTGTCACAACATGGAGTAAAGTTGATGAGAAAAAGGTGAAAGCGATCAAGGAATGGCCTATTCCTACCAATATATCTGAAGTGAGGAGTTTCATGGCCTAGCATCCTTTTATCAGAGGTTTGTGAGGAACTTAGCACTATTCTTGCTCCTATCACTGAATGCATCAAAAATGAGGAGAGTTCAAATGGACTGAAGCAGCCCAAAGGAGCTTCAAGTTGATCAAGGAGAAGTTGAGTTCAGTACCCATTCTAGCTCTATCCAATTTTTTAAGACTTTTGAGGTAGAATGTGATGCCTCCGATGTGGGCATTGGAGCTGTTCTGATGCAAGAAGAGCGTCTCATAGCATATTTCAGTGAGAAACTGAATGGTGCAAGCTTAAGCTACTCTGTCTATGACAAGAAGTTCTATGCTCTGATTCATGCTTTGGAAACTTGAAATATTATTTATTGCCAAAGGAGTTCATCATCCATACTGATCATAAGTCTTTGAAGCACTTGAAAGGACAAAGCAAGCTGAATCGTAGACATACCAAGTAGATAGAATTCTTGAAAACCTTTCCTTATAGGATCAAATACCAAAAAGAAATGTCAATATCGTGGCTGATGCACTTTCCAGGAGGTATGCTTTGATTTCATTGCTTAATGCTAAACTAATGGGATTTGAGCTGATTATGGATCAATACAAGGGCGACCCAAATTTTGCAAATATTTATGAAGAGTGCGAGAAAGGAGATGTAAACGGCTATTACAGGCATGACGGATACTTGTTTAAGTCAGGTTGGCTGTGCATTCTAATAGTTCCATTCGAGAGCTTTGGTGAGAGAAGCTCATGGTGGCAGATTAACGGATCATTTTGGAGAGAAAAAAATATTGGAGATGGTAAAGAGCACTTTTATTGGCCAGCTATGATTCGTGATGTGCATCACGTCATTGAGAGGTGCGTCACCTGTAAGAAGACGAAGAGCAAAGAGACTTCACAAGAGCTGTATATGCCGCTATCTGTACCAGATCAATCATGGATAGATTTGAGTATGGATTTTATGCTTGGACTGCCAAAAACACAAAGGGGGAAGGATTCGGTTCGAGTGGTTGTGGATCGATTCTAAAAAATATCTCATTTCGTGCCATACCACAGAACCGATGATGCTTCACATATTGCAGAATTATTTTTCAAGAAGATAGTACGTCTGCATGGTGTACCAAAAATATTGTATCTAATCGAGATATCAAGTTTTTGAGTTACTTATGGAAGAAGCTTGGTACTAAATTGCTCTTCAGCACGACTTGCCACCTGCAAATCGATGGTCAGACCAAAGAGATAAACCGTACCCTCTCTTCTTTATTTCGCACTATTGTTAACAAGAATATAAAGAATTGGGATGAGTGTTTGGCTTATATTGAGTTTGTTTACAATCGTAGTATTCATAGCACTACTAAGCATTCTCCTTTTGAGGTGGTTTATGGTTTCAATCCTATCACCCCACTTGATTTGGCACCACTTCCAATCAACGAAAGGATTTGTATGGATGGAAAGAAGAAAACTGAGTTGGTTAAATCCATGTATAAGAGCATCAAGGAGCAGATTGAGAGGTAGAATGCGGTTTATGAGAAGACAGCCAACAAAGGAAGAAAACAAGTTCGCTTTGCTCCAGGTGATCTTGTTTGGATACATCTTCGCAAGAAACGATTTTCAAGCCAAAGAAAATCTAAGCTCATGCCGTGTGCTGATGGTCCATTCCGAATTATTGAGAAAGTGAATGGAAATGCTTATAAGATTGAGTTGCCTGTGACTACAATGTATCCGCTACATTCAATATTCGAAATCTTTCTCCTTACTTGGAGAATAGTTTGGATGATGGGGAGGACTTGGATTTGAGGACAAATCTTACTCAACAAGAGAGAAATGATGTGCACCATCATGAAGAAAGAGATGATCACATACCATACACGAATCCAAGAGCCAAATTGATGATTTTGCTCATGTGCGTAGAAGCATGATGTGGTGCGAATCAAACTTGGTAGGAATTTAAAAAAATTATTGCTTGGGAAAGGGTCGAGTTTAGAAGATTGTTTTGTTCTTCCTAATTCACTATGATCTCCAGCCACCATCATTTCTATAGTAGCAAGATGCAGCCTTAATAGCAAGATGCAGCCACCATCATTTCATAGTAGCAAGATACGACCACCATCATTTCGTAGTAGCAAGATACGACCACTATCATTTCTATAGTAGCAAAATGCAGCACCATCATTTTCTTTATAGTAAGATGTAGCCACCATCATTTTCATAGTAGCAAGATACAGCCACCATGATTTTCATGATAGCCAAATTCTATTATTTCTTTCCTTTGTAGCAAGATACAGCCACCATCATTTTTATAGTGGCAAGATACAGCCACCATGATTTTCATGATAGCCAAATTCTGTTGTCTCCTTCCATTTACTGAATTTGCCTTACATTCCCTCTCATATCTATATAAAGAGAGGTAACCTATGTATTCAATTCAGATTTCAAGGAATGAAAATGAGTGTTGCTGAATTCTTTATCTAACCCCTGTGTGTTAGTGACGAGTTATAAACTCTAAAACTTTTCACTCACGTTCTCCTTTTCTTGAGTATGGCGTTCTACCCTTTGTGATCTGATTGTAGCGATTTTCTTATCAATCAGATTTCAAAGATTTTTTTTTTCTTGTGCTTCAACCTTTGTCTTTACCTATACAAGATAGTTATTCAGACCCGAACACATCAAGTATTATAAAAATATAGATAAATTTTAATAACTTATCGAGAAAGGTAGTAATGCAAAAAAATATGGATAACAGATTTCGAAATTACTTTTTCATACATAAAAGAACATGAATAAATTATTTTCTATCTAAATATTATTTAAAAAATATTTATTTATAAAAATATAAATTTTTAGATAATTTTTTATCTATAAAAAAATAGAACCTTGAGATATCAGAGGTCTCATACATCCTCATGCATGTACAACACTTTTCTAACCCAAACTTATACAATGGAAGAAACATTCATCCACACACGTTGCAATGCGACTAAAGCCCGATTTCCTTTAGTGCAGTTTGGCAACACTTCACTAAAATCATGGACAGCTAAGCCTAGATATGCATGCAAACCGATGAAGACTTTTTATTCAAATGGCCTGGCCGACCAGGAAAGCGCGTAGGCCTTTATATATGGTTGGCTTGCGAGTATGGTACTGGCTGGTGCACAATGAGTAGAAGGTCACTAGTTTCCAAGAAAAGTTTCCAAAATAATCCCCCTTCCCGGGTCATGTCAGCTTTTACAGAGCACCATATTAAAAATAAAAATAAAAAAAAGGCAGGCAACAAGAAGTCCACGCAACATGGTTACCCAAAATGTTAGATGAATAATTTTTCAAATAAAATTTGCTATATTAATTGATCCAGCACGTATCAAATATATCATATCCATATCCAATCAATATAGCTCTATCTATATCTAATTAATATATGATCTCATATTATACCAACACTCAATATATCTCGCTATACATATTAATATTGTAGTAAAATGCTATGGATATAGGATCCGGATCCAAACCTTCCTTCCAAATGCTACATGAGAGGTGAGTTGGTTCAACTCTAGCAGCGAAGGTTTTAGCCTCGAAAAATCTTTAGATTTCGGCCTCAAATTTTAATCAGAATGATTATTGGTCATGTTTTAATGATATCAAACAAGAGATCCATAGGTTGTTTCACTCCACAGATGATTTCAAGTGTAATCGAAACAAATGACTTCCATTCCAACTGCTTGATTAGAAAAAATTATATTCAATTTTGATTTCAGAATGGAATGAAATGACTTAATTTATCTAAAATTCAATCCCACTCTCTCTTATAGATTCAAATTTTATTTTAATTTTGCTTACAATTTTAATCATTAACCAAATGTTCAGAAGATTTGATCATTCTGATTCCATTCCAATCCATTTCAATTTCGATTCTGATTATAAATCAAACATCTCCCTAAGAGATATTTGATTTACAACTAAAATCGAAATGAATAAGAATCAGAATCGAAATAGCCAAATTCTCGAAAGCATTTGATTCAGAACTAATTAAAATCAAAATTAAAATTTGAATCCTTAAGAGAGAATAAGAATTAAATTTTAGATAGGTTAGATCATTCTCATTCCATCTCAAAATCAAAATGAAATTTCTTCCCATCAAATAGTTGGAACAAAAATCATCCATTTCTATTTCAATTTCAAGCCCCAATTTCCCCCAACCAAATATCCCATATATATTTAGATTGTCGCAAATTCTCATCCGCGGTAAGAAGTCTATGCCCTCCACGGCTTTACCTAATTGCTTTCAAAACTTTTTGCCTTTGAGGCATCAAGGCAAGCTTCTGTAAACCCTGTCGACAGTCCCATGTTAGTTTGGTGCCGCATGCCGGTGTGATCAAGGTTGATGCCTATCTGCTGCACAGAGGCCCAAGCACATCTCTATACAATAATTCAGATCACTGAGACAAGCTGAGAAGCAAGCATTTGAGCAGCTCAAGAACATGTCAGCAAAATATGCAATGAAAAAACTTCAACTAAATAAATTCACTTTGAATCCTTAGTAATATGATTTTGCCCTATGTGCTGTATTGCAGTCTATCAGACCCAAGCTTTGGCTTTTTCACGGTCCTGTACACTTAATTACATTGTCACCCAACAGAGCCAATAAAGCCATCCACATCTTGCTTAAACATGAATTTTCTGATGGCTTATGAAAATACCCAAACTCAGGCCCTCCAAAATAAACAATTGTGTTTCTGATTCAGCCTAACAGACTACAGCAGCTAAACCAATGCTAATGCAGTAGGGACTAAATCTGAACGACAACCTACTGCCAAGAAATAAATCCTAACGAATTTGATGCTCCAAATTACCCTTGAATCCTTTGCTTGCTGGTAAAAGACTTTTGTTGACAGGCAATTGCGGTGCAAAGTAGCTCTGTTTCTTGTGCTCACGTTGAATTACCACTTTGCTTCATTTCACAGACTGCATTAACAGGTCATCCTCGCTCTCTAAGAAAGGCAAGATCAAATCAAGCATTTTAACGATCTCGCCTCCCAATCCTGCTGGCATAGAGCAGTGCTTCGGACTGACCCATGACACCATAGTTCTTGGACCTGGCCTTGTCTAGGCGTGCTCTGCGGATTGCCTGTTGGATTTGCCGCTCATGTTCTCTAAGTATCTCTTCTATGTTTCCTCCTGGAGGCATCAATGGTCCAGAGTAGTGGATTCTGTTCTTCTTAGTGCTGTAACCCTGAAAGTGCATTTGAAATACAAGTCCATTAGAAACAGAAGTTAACCTTACAAAACAAAGACAAGTGCATTGTCAAGATTTTCTTAGTAGATTGGACTAAAATAGAGGCAGATTCGTACATCTAATGAATGAAAGAACGAATAGTCAACCAGCATTAACTCAGCTGGCAGGCATCCCTCTACACACAGAAAAGTCCCAGGTTGGATACCTAGGAAGCACAGATACGATACAGAACACGGATACGATATGATACGAATACAGAGATATGACAAATTCTTAAAAGTATAGGATATGATACGGCTGGGATACGGTATATTAAAAAATATAATATTAATATAATATTAATATAAAAACATAAATATTCAAGATAAATTTAACATATAAACATAAATCATAACTCAAAAGTACCAATATTTGAAAAGATCATTAATGCATAGTCATTACAAACAAAAATCCTAAAAGAGTAATATAAAAACACCAATGTTTCAATATCCAACCGTACCTAGCCGTATCTGACACTAGAAAAATCAGAAAAGAGCAGAAAAACAGCCGGACACGCGGTGGGTACGTATCGCACCATGTCTCCAACGTTTCCGTATTGGAAACATATCCAACACGGGTACAGCAGTCATTTTGCCGTATCCGTGCTTCCTAGCTGGATACCCCACCTAGTGTCCCCACCATAAATCTTAAAATAAAATAAAACAACAATGGGTTTTAACAAATGCCTAAACAATAAAGTTACTCTGCTCAGGCTTCATACTCTGCCCCTCAGGATGCAGATTTTACTATTGAAGATTTACGCTACCGGCCAGCAGGATGCAGGTTGATACCCTTGATGCATACATCAGAGGGAGGATCTTAGTTCAAATCTGGATGCTGGCATTGACACCACATTTCTCAGAAAAAAATGATATGCAATTTCTAAATAGAGCACTAACAAAAATTTGAAAGGCGGGTTTAAACATAACTCATGATACATTAATGGCTTTGCATGTTTCTAAGAAAGGTAACTTGCAGTCCTCAACCATGTAATATAGTATTGGTATATTTATGTCAACCAAAATGTATCTCATTATGCATTCTCTTAACTTTCTTCAGCTTTAAACACTGCTTAAATTACCTCAACTTCAAAATTTCAATATGTTTCTGTGAAAGGAAAGAAAAAAGGAATCATGACTTGGAACTAAAAAGCTCCGAATGCAAAACTAAAACTATTGACTATTGAGTTACAGCATTATATTTGTTGAAGGCCTAACAGAACTTCTGTAATTTTTTTATCTATAATTCCAGCAAAGAACCTGTCATTAGATTGGAACTTTTCATAAAAATTAGAACTTACTGCTGTAGATTCCTTGCTTGCTGCTCTGCCATCCTTATGAGAGGAGGAAGGCCTATCCAGCAAGTGCTTGGTCCATTCGTGCTTTTCAGAGGCATCAGCAACATCCAACTGATTATATTTGGAGCTTGGTTGATGCTCAGGCCAGTTTACATGCTTGGCCCCTTCCCTATGATTGTCCAATTTTGTTGTACTGCTTCTTGCTGCCACCAGACCCGGGAAGTCAGACACATCAGCAGCCCCACACTGAGGCATGTAAGATCTCAGCATTTTTGCATATGGACCATTAGATTGCCCCAAATTAGTGGGCAAATGGCCAGAAAATGTTTGAGCTTCATCCTCATATCCCTTATTCCATGTGGATATGGATACACCAGAGTGACCGAGATGAGAAAAACCATTCTCTGTTGTCCCTCTGGGATGATGGATCGGAAAACCTGATCCTATATCCTCTTGGGGGTTAAACTTATTGCTGCTGCTTTTGGGGTTTGCCCGTATCTGACGCTTCTGCACCAGCCACAAGACAGAAATTGAGAGAAGTTTCTAAGTTGTTTTTTATGAAACAGCTAAACCAGTAATTGGTTAGCCAACGTTGCTTTTTTCAAATTTATTACTTACAAATTATTACTTTCATTACAAAATTTTATTCGTTCAGCATGAATACACAAACATGCATGAAAGTGTAAAGTGTCACCACTATTTTTCCAGTTGTGCTATTATATGCCATGCACATGTACTTAGGGTTCCCTACAAGAGATTACATATGTTAATGAAGTAATGCTTTTTTTAAGTGTGTTAAAAAAAAATCTGGTGTTACATGACACTTGGCACTGGAACACTCAAAAGTAATAACATAAGAGTAAAAGCATGAAGCATGTCATATTCTATTGGTGACTAGAGTAAGTTGATTGGAAAATTGAACCTTGCACTTACGTTGCTTACTTGACATGTCCTAATGATTTTTTTTTAAAAAGAGGAAATACACACGATGCTTCTCTTGAAGATTCTGGACAGTACTGATCAAAGTTCACAATATTGGTACCGGATCCTATACTAGTACCATCTTGGTACAGAGTCGGTATACCTGGTATGGGATCAATTTGGTGTTATCGATACTCGGTATGCTTCCATCCTACATAACAGTTCGTTACCGGTATGGTACGGTATGCCTTGTATGCACTGATAAAAATAGGTACAGCTAGCATGCTTAAGACCAATATTGTTATCAATGAAATAGCTGAGTGAGGACTTTAAGTGCCAGAAATTGCAATAAGCTGTTTCCCATCAAGAAGTTCTTTTTTTTTTGGTAGTTTTTTTTTAGGCGGTTGTTTTTTGTTGGTGGGGGGGAGCAGTTGGTGTTAACACATATGCTGACATGAAAGCAGGACTGAAGCATTCTGAAGACACTGAATGGTGCAAGAAATACTAATGTAATGAACTGAATCGTGCATGAAACACTAGTGTAAATCAACATAACTTCACAGCATACCTAGAAAAGTGAAATGCATGAAGCATTACAAGCACATGTTTTGTGCACTTCAGATGATCAAAACACCAGGTTGTTTTTTCGTCAACTATAAATAAGGTGGCCTTCTTATCTTCTCATGTCTACGTATTAGCCTTCTCTTTTGTATAATATAACAGTCTATGCATGATGCTATAAATAAATCAGAAGAATGACTGTTTAGTTAAGACCATGCTGTTCCTTTATCTTTAGCCCCAAACACCAATAGTTTTGCTAGCCCATGTATTACAAATTTCATGGTGTAAACCAACAAACTTTTACAAAGGTTTAATTCAAACAAATGTTTTGAAGTTTTCTCATTCATTATTAGGAATTAGTGTAGGCTGGCACACAATTAGTAAATGTGATGGTCTATGGTGTTTAGGTCTTTTATATATTTCAGTTTAAAAAAACAAAAACTAGCCATGGGAGGCTGCAACTATCCAGAAGCATTGTATTTGATCAGCCCCAGATAACAAGTGCTCCCAGGGTGCATTAAGTGGCATTTTATGAATCATAATTTTTTTATTTTAACTTTGACATGAAAGAAATGAAACTACTAGTAATGATACCTGCAATTCTGCATTAACATCTGGCATGGGCATTGCTTTTCTCCTTCCAGATTCCAATTCATGACCTTTTAGAGCAGCTGCTTTTTGTCTGTTAATAATGGTATTACATATTGCAGAGGCAAAAGGTCAGCTTCTTTGCGACGACAGTTTGCAGAAAAATAACATCTGAGTCATTTTTATTGTCTTCATAGAATGAATGTCAATATTAACTCCTAAAGGGTAATGAGACAATTCCGTAAAGCATGCTAAAGATCTGTAAAAAGACAAACCTCCTAGCTTCTTCGTTACGGAGCTTAGCATCATATTCTTTACATGGCGGATATTTGGGCAAGCTTGATGGGTCGCAAGCAAGGGGTTTTGTAGTGAAGAACTGAAAGGATAAGAAGATTCTATTGATTTTAAAATTACCAAAATCGAGATAGACATGAAATAGAAAATAGGAAAAATGACTAAATATATTCAAAGCAGAACTTGATTTTGATAAATAAGCCTACTAAACATATTGTCAAACAAACTCCATCATGTTACTGAAGTTCATGATAACCAAAAATTAGCATCAACAACTGAACTGCAGAAGTCAACAGGTATTAGTAATACAGTAATTTCATCATAGTGAGTTACATAATTAGTCCCACTTCGGGGGCTACCTTGATGCTCTAAAAGACATTACTGCAGCACAGAGTTTATGCACCAAAAAAGTTACTGGCTAGAAACAGAATAACTTAAGAATTAATATAAAATGTGAGGTCAGAACCCCATACAGCAAATAATTAAGACAAAGCAACATTGCTTGTAAATCGAATGTCATATCATGCCTGTGGATAATATTTGAGATCGTATATCTCAATTAAATAACTACTATAATAACCAGTTTGCAAGTTTCCATTGTACGACAGGATGTTCCAGGCATCATATTGCAAAGACCAAGCAGCATGTCATGCCCCCTACATGAAAATGCTATGTAACCATCCTGACCTCCAATGAAACGGAAGAAAGGTAACCACACAACAGGGAGAGAAACAGCAGATACCAGATAAAATACAAAAAAGAACTACTAAAATTCGGGATTATAGACAGGGAAAGTGGAGGAAACTGAAAAGTTAGGAATGTGCAAACTACATTAACATGCAATCAACCGCTAATCAATAACTAGAAGTAGAAGTTTAAACTACAGTGCAAGAAAGGCTGGAAGATGTGGATTGTCTAAGCAAAAAATATCAACATACCTCACTTTTAAGGGCAGAAGCAGCAGATCCCCGATCTGCTGGTTCTACAGCAAGTAGACGATCCAAAAGAGCTACAGCCGAAGAAGGGAACTTCCTAAATGCCTCACCAACACAGCGTTGGTAAGGGTGTGTGAGTTTGAAACTAGTCGCATGTGGCAACTTTAATTTCCTCCAGAACTCCTCAGATGGTGATCCACAAAGCTTAAATATCCTATGTAATTGTTCCACCTACAAAGATTTGATCAGCATAGATCAGCTTCTTACTGAAAAACCTAAGCGTTAACCAGAATGAAACATCAAATAAAATAGAGCTAAATTAACCACGTAGAATGGAAACATTCAGTCCTAGCAGAAAACAAATGAATAAAAACACCTTCAAAATCTCAGCAAAACAATGCAAAGAATAGCACATATCTCAGCAAAACAATGCAAAGAATAGCACATCCCTATCAATAACTAATGCTATTGCATTCCAATAGCATTCCAATTTGGTTTCTGACATAAGAATATATGCCTACAAAATGCACAAAGAAATGATCTCTTGCATGGTAATATGGCTCGCTGCATAAAGAAATGCATAAGAATATACGCCTACAAAACTAGCTTTAACTTCTAAACTTGGACCTGCCACATAGTATTGAATCCTAATATATAGCCAAGTGTGCAATATCAACAATTGGTCAACCCTAGGTCAATTTTCATCCCTAATGAATAATTAGGTACAGAAGTGATCTCTTGCGATCTACTATGGCCTGTATCAGATGCGACCTAGTAGCAAAGTAACTAAAATAATATCATTACAGATATGAATCCCCAGGTTTCAGTTGCACAATGATATTACAGAATTTTAAGTGTGAAAGCAAGTCCTTCTGTATCAATTTTTTTCCATACACCTGCAAGGGCATTGATAAATAAGAGCAAATTAAGAAGATGGACAATACCTCGGTTCTTCCTGGCATAATAGGCTTCCCAGCAAACAACTCTGCAAGGATGCAACCAGTGCTCCATAGATCAACAGAAACACCATACTCTGTAGCACCAAGCAAAAGCTCAGGAGGCCGATACCAAAGTGTTACTACACGACTTGTCAATGGCTGCCTCTGATCAGGATTGAAAAATGTAGCTAGGCCAAAATCTGCTATTTTAAGGATCCCATTGTTTCCAATCAGAAGATTTGAACCCTTGATATCTCGATGCAAAACCCCATGACTATGACAATGATCGAGCCCGGAAAGTAGTTGTTGCATGTAACACTTGATCTGAAATGGAATTCATCCATAACAAATATATATAAATTGGAAAGGAATCACATGAAAAAAAATTTGTAAGAGAAGAGGAGATTCAGATATTATATATTACAGCAAACACCTGAGATTCTGAGAACTTGATACTGGGTGTTGCTGCAAGTCCAGCAAGATCATGCTCCATATATTCCAGTACTAGATACAAGCTACATGACATCCGTGATGAAACTAAGCCTTCAAGCTTCACAATATTTGGGTGGTCAAGTCTACGTAGGATATAAATTTCCCTTGCCATAAAGCGGACGCTCTCAGGATCAACATTAACAAATCGCACTTTCTTGAGTGCAACAATCTTGCCGGTTTCAAGATCACGGGCCCTATATACAGTGCTATAAGTTCCTTGTCCAATCTGCAAACATGGGAAGGGGTACCAAAAAATAGAAAAATGAGAGCATGAAAATGTTATATAGGGCCAATACTGATCCTTGCATGCAACTACTTTCAACAATTACACAGGTAACATTAAAAGAAGAAAACAACTGGCTCCAACTCAAACACCATGTTACCTTAGCATCACATAAAGAATTTATTACAGGGATGACATATATTAGAGAATATATTACAGAGACATCAGGAGCAATATCAAATCAAAACTGCAGCCAAAAAAAAAAATCATTTTAATGATATCATGATCAGAAAACATTTTTAAGCTCTCTGTCAGAAAGTCCTCTTGAGGATCACCCTCAGGTAAATCTAACTACAGCATCGGAATCAAAAGGTCACAAAAATTTAATTCTCTTATATAAAGTTCAGGTGTTAGTTGCATGAAGGAGGTAGGGAAATGGGAGCTGGAGAAGGAACAGCAATGGAAGGCACCAGTTTACAACATGTCAAGTACAGATCTATGAACTTCAGTTTATCAAGCAGGGATACTTCAAATTGGATGTCGTGTCCTCTGAGAAGTATTGGGTTAGATACCAATACTTGCTGGATGCTTTTAGGATAAATATGTGTTTTATCTCAATCTTTAGGATTCAAAAAAGGCTTCAGGTACTCACCAGATATGCCTGAGATACTTCCTGGTGCCTCTAGGGATGGGGAGAGGCCTTTACTTCCTTTTAGATCAGTGATAAAATTTTCCAGATGAATTTCTAATTCTGGAGTTTATGATGTCAATATTATTGTGTGGCGAGAAGATTGTGGTCTATTTATTTGAATGCTGGCTGAATAATAGAATTTGTGGATGTTAATGCTAATGTATAAATATGGACCATGCCGCCACTATGCTTTATAGATGCTTTTTTTCATTCTCGTATCCTAGCTGTATTATATTCTACTTTTCAGGATCTGTTATATTGGCATTATCTGTATCATTATCCGCATCTGGTATCCACATTCACACTACGTAGACTTTAAGATGTAAATAAATTTTGATGTTCATTTAACAGAACAGTTATATTTAGACCAAACATGACGGTCTAGAAAAAAATAATATAATGGTACAAATATTGCAGTGCTGTAGTATGGACTCGACATTTGACTTACTAATTGTTATGCTACTGTTCAGCAATGCAGTTAATATACAAATCCTTCCAATGCACAAAATGGATAAAATAGCAAGGAACATTTTTTTAATTAAATTTCATATTCATCTAAACTGTTCTCAAGCAAGAAGTGATATAGCAAGTTACTCCATAACTGCATGTAAGATGCATTATTCATGTGCTACAGTACGTGGTCAAATGCATTTTATAGCACTGATAAAAGGAAAAGCAGAGTATACAAATCTATTAGTTCACAAGTACAAAAGATCATGGACCCATGAATGAAGAGATAGGCACTTGTTTGTCAATATGTCCCTCTGTTATTGGGAACATAATGTAAAAGATATCAATTCATGAGAGTGGAAGCATGTTTCAGAACTCAGTATGGCTGGGAATTCACCGGGCTCCCATAATTAAAACTCAAAATTGAAAATAAAAATAATAAATAAATAAATAAAATCTTTTTTTGGGGATCACCACTCTATTTTTTCAACAACCGTTCTATCATAACCGCATATCTGCAAATAGGTTATGTGGGACCATATCCAACTTTTGTTTTGCATATGCGGATGCAGTCCCTTCCTTCCACGGTTGTCCAGGAATCGTAATTCCACCATCAACAAGACCACAACACATCTTAGTTCCTTGATGAAATGTCATCCTCCATACAGCTGTAATTAGAGCTTTACATAGTGATATATGGAAATGACTTAAAAATGGGTCTAGCCAGTTTTAAAGGTAAATTGCAATGATGTTGGTAAATCTAGAAATAATTTTTGTTGTAAAGAAATTTGAGCATTTCCCATGCTGATGGCAGAAGGTGAGGCAAGACATTTATGTTGTGGTAATGCTTTCAAATGCAAGCATGAAAATAATCATCGATTATAGACATAATCTATTTGGACTGTTGCAATTTCCGATGGACATAATGCTCTCTTGATACCACATACTAGTAAGGAAGTCTTAATTGGTGTTCATGCATTGTGATCACAATTATACCAACAGAATCACCGGTGACAGTGTTGTTCATGGAAATAATTGTGAAGACACGCAAGGCACACACGGTTGTGACATTGCTCATGCCATAATAAAAGAATCTGACGACCATAGCAAAGACACAACAGCAAGTGGTAGAGATTTCATTCCATAACCAATTATACCATAGGCCATTCAAGTAGTTTCTCAAGACTATGGTGCATTTCTCAACAATCATTAAGGCAAAAGAAATTTACAAGGAATACAAAAGCAGCTTTAATGCTTGGTATACAATGTGACTAATAGGCCCATAAACTTTCAAAACGAAATAAGGATCTTAGGACAAGTAAAGCATACTTAAGAGATACATAGCGAGACATTGCACGCAAAATTAGAAGTAAAAAAAATAAAGTGACAAAAATATACTTGGTGTTTTTTGAGCATATTCAACATGGATCAAACACATCTATAGTAAGAAGAGGGACTACAATGCAGGTTCGGTGGTCGACATACAGAAAACAAAAATGGCCCGAATAGGAGCAGCTAGATAAGTGTTATAAACACCTAAGAACCTGGCTCTATATTCGAACTTAGTAGGAGCACAATCTACAAAGCCAAAAAGCCAAATCTTGTGTCTATGTTTATGTGCTTCACTCATTGCAGTTGCAGACATAATGGCACTAACTCTTACAATTTGGTTCAACTCCATGAAACAAGTTAAAACCATAAGATTTTTTAGGGGTGGGGGGTGCACAGAACCTATCATACATCTATGTTAACATCCAGGGCATCATTACAGGTAGACTGTCTAATGAGACATAATCATGGCTGAAAAAGCATATAAAGGTAGCTAGAAAAAGTAGTAGATTCATCATTTTTTAAATATATAGCATTTATCAATGCAATATCTTAGATCTGGTACAACATGATTTCCAGGCAAGGTATGTGACCTGATCTGCATCTAGAGAGAACCAAAAACTCGAACTGGTGGGTGGGTTTGGACCTGTAAATGTTAAACCTGGTTCTAAGGTCAAGCGAAGTATGGTCTTGCAAAACCATAATTGATCCTCCATGAATACTTGACCATGCACATCTTTATGATGCCAAATATATCTAATATAATTAGAATCGGCCCAAAGCCAACAAACAATCACTCAAAAAATGGGCCAGGGCTGGGAAAAAAATCACAAAACTGAGGATGGTATATTCACCATCAGATATACTGTAGCTAGACTGAACTTGAGCCACTATCCTCATGTTTGTTCAATAGGAAATGGGTGACTGTGATGAAAGGAAATGGCTTTTCTTCCATTTTATATCTTTTGGATGAAATATTTTACTTGGACAGAAAAGAAGAGATGCCTAAGGTTGGTATTCTGGATCTGATATTAACCATAGTGGCATCCAAGCCAATATAAAGCCTGAATCTGATAAATATGGTGTACCTATAATTTTGCACAAAAAGAGGATGCACTAATGAGAATAAGAGCAGGAACAACTACTACCTTTTGTTACTAGCATCAAAGAGTAGAATTGAGGGCAAGAGACCTCGCTTCTTTTAATTAGTACCTTTTGTTACTAATGAGAATAAGGGCTTAGAATCAGTTCCCTCAATTGGTATATCATGAAGTTGTTTCTTTTCTTTACTTCTTCATAAATAGGAAAACAAAATTCCAAAACCATATGTATAACTAGATCAAGACTCTGTCTAAAGCTCATGCTGTATGCTTCAAAAAGATAAAATAAAATAGAATAAATGCACTTGTACTTACAGCAGGATGAATTGATGCACATTATGCGCACACATGAAGACAGATAACATTCTATTAAATAAAGTTATTAATTCTAGATAATTTTAATAGTTCAAGAGAGTTTCAAGCCAATTAAATAGGGAACCTACAAAGCCCATATGAGAAGCCTAAGTTTTAGGCATACAAAAAATAACAAACAAGAGTCTTATACTAATGCAAAAATGAATTAATCTATGACATATGAATCAACAGTGTATGAACATGTAAAGATGGTTTATCTTCTACTCACTAATGCTAAACTTAACGCATATTAGAAAAGTTATCAGTTAATCTTAGAAATTCTCCGTTATCAAGCATGGAACTTAATAGCAATAATGATTATTACTTAACAGAGGATATGCTGTTGATAAAATTGATTGCAAATTCATCCATCTAACGACAGTATTAAGGTCATCACAGCACAAAGAAGAAACCGAACAATGAAAAGCTAAACGATCTAAACATTTAACTTTAAAAGCATAAATCCAAAAAAAAGAAAGCACGATGGTAAAAAGAAAACGACCGACTTTGTCCAGTTTCTCAAAAGAATCTTTTTTCCGAGGCAGCCATCCTCTCACTGCTTCTCTTGCCACGTTTGTTAGCCAGGAAGGCCACCCTGCTGCCACATGCTCCCCCTCAAATCCATTTGGCATGGCGGAGATCGTCAAATTGGACTCTTTGTCATTTCCAGCACCAATGGTCTTCAAATCGGGCTTCACTCCATCTGCCTTAACATCGAAAGAAGCTTGTCCTCGATATCTGCCACCCTTACAAGTCCAATCAACAGCCACTGCTGCCTTCTCCCCATCATCCAGCAACAGTGGTGGGGCACTGACTGCATTCTCCTGAGACTTAGGTATGAGCCTTGCCGTGCCGCCGTCGATTCCAACACTGGGATCGGCATCTGCATCTGATCTTGAGACTTCCTCTCTCTTTGAGGAAGAAACCAATCGCTTCAAGGATTTCTTTGAGCCTTTGCGCCGCCGGGCCTCACCCTGCTCGTCATGGCTGATTCCTTTGGAGGAGACGCAGCCCATAAGCTCCAACAACTATCTCCGCTTCCCCACTGTATCACTCCGAGCGTTAAAATCGGAGTTCGGATGCATTAATTGATGTACAGGAGCCTCAATGAACGGCGCCCCAAAACACTTCCAAAATCCAACGGAACTGGGAATCCTAAATCCAACAGGAAGAAGCCCTAAAAGGCTTTTTCTTTACACCCTTCTCCTAAATTTGAAAAACATTAATTCCGCAATCCTTGAAAGGTCGAACCACAAGCAACAAGATTTCTCCTCCCAAATCCCTCGAAATCCTATCCTTCTCCGCGACCCAAGCCGACCCAGAGAGGATCACCGGAATTCGATCAAAATCTAATCTTGCCACGCGAATTCTCCGGATAGAGCCTCAATGCACCATTTTTGGGATTGTTTTCCATCAAAATTTCTCGATTCCTCAACACTCTCTCTCACCCCCACTCCCCCTTTCTATTTTTCGAAAATCAAAAAAAAAAAAATCGAAGATTAGGCCAATGATACAGATCGAAAACAACAAAAAAAAAAAAATCTAAAAACTTGGAAACAAATAAGAATATTACAGAAAAGAAAATATATAGCGGAAAAAAAGAGAGGGAAAGAAAAGATTGGAAAAAATGGACAGGATTTTACGGATCCCCGGAAGCGAGCGGAGCCGAGAGTATTGGTCGGGATTCGAACTGACAGTTGACGGGATTTGTTTCTCGTTTTTCCGGGTTTTTTAGGTTTCGCGAGGCGGGGAGGAGGAAATGCTACCACGACGTTCCCGTGCGAATGGCGTAACGATCACCGCCACGTCTCCTGGGAGAAGCGAGTGGCGGAATTCACCGTTCGACCGCCATATTTTATGTTATGTTATTAGTAACAACTAGCGAAACCTCCCACGCAATTGCCAGTGTGGACGAAATCCTTACCAATTATATTTTATTTATATAATAAAAATAGCAACTAGTGACCGGTAACCAATCACAGCAGAAAAATGTTCAAAAAAACCCACGTAAATTAGAATTCTCATAGATCCTGATCCATGACCATGGAACGTATAATTTGTATAAAGAAGAAAGTGGATCTATCAAGTGTCCAAATCTTGCAGAAAAAAATATTATTATTAATTTGATCAGAAAAAAAAATATTTTTTTTTATTTGCTCAATTTGAATCTCTCTAAAACAAAAAAAAAAAAAAAAAAAATCAGTGAAAAGATGATTTGGTTTTCCTTCTTTCCCTAATGAATAACACAAGCGAGATTAATACTCTATCCATACTGATAGGATTCATTCTTGCAAAATATGAGTTAGGTCCACTCCTAATTGAAAAGACACATAAATCGAATTTCTCTTCTAATACGAGGCTAAAATGCTCAACTCGAACGTTGACTTTTCTATCAAATACTTTATCTAATTCTATTTAGATTGAAAGATATGTTCGGTCAAAATTTTTCATAGAAAGAAAAAGTTTGATTTGCTTTATTCATTTCAAGATTTAAGTAACAAAATTTGATTTTGATTACTCGATAGATTGTATCCTTTACGAGGCAGCCCATATTTTTGAATATCCGATTTTAAAATAAAAATGACCTCATTATCAAAAAATAAAAAATAAAAATTTTAATCGAATATTGTATGATAAAGTTATACCTCCAGAAGTTTGATTTATGATTCGGCTTTCCAATATGGTGGATCCCACTCCTGAGTCCTATTCAATCCTTCTCGTAATGGTCCAAATGGTTGGTATTGAGTTTGTTGATCCTCCTAGTTTAGCCTAAGATTGAAAATGTGTTAGCTAGTACAACAATCTTATTTTCATTTCTAAAATGAGCTGAACTAATTAAGATGTATTATGGTGTATTATAGAGCAAAGCACTTGTGAAAAGTTGTGGAATAAGAATGTCAAGAACCTCCATTTATAAGATTTATAACTATAGTTAGATGCGTTGCATACTGCAATTTGCATGGAATTTATTTCCAATTGAGAATCCAAGTCATGTTAGTTTTGGTCATAATAACCCACTTTAAGGCCGCCGCTACTAGATTTGATGTATGTACAATACTAATTGTCTTTATTTGCAGGGTCTTTGTAACCCAACGATCAGCTTTTGGATGAATTTTGTACTTACATAGGTGTTATAAGATCATTAACTTTGTATATATTTAATTATATAAATTGAAAATTATTACTATTTTTTATACTAAAATTTTGTAGAAAATTTATAAAGGCATGATCAATTGTAGAAAAAGATCGGCCAATTAAGACCACCAAGAACAAGCATCAATCTATAGAAAATGATTGTGAGACGAGTAAAATAGAGGAGGATAAATTTGTAGAGAGAAAATAAATAAATTTTATTAATAAATAAAACTTGGAAAAGCCAGATCAAAATTCTTGCCTGGTTCTCTGAGAACATCTCATGAAATGCACAATCCAAAAACCAAAGTACTCTGCCTCCCTTGCATAGAGGCTACTCTTCTTCATACTTAAACAAAGTATCAATTGCTTATTTAAAATAAAACCTTTCTAAGCCCATCGAAACCAAGAAGTCGACTTTGTTCCAACCATCCTACTAAAAGATGGCATCTAGCATAGCTTGTGTAACGTTGGGATAACTAACTAGAATGGAATAAACAACAAGTAGGAATAAAATCCTCGCTAAACTAAGATTCATAGTGAAATATTAACCCTCCACCTTATTGTGAAGTCCATGCTGACAACTCCATACAAGCAACTCCTTATGGAGTAGTTTCTAATCGATTGCTCCCCTCTAGTGTGCACCCAAGTTGATGATGACTTCAGTGCATCCTCTCAACATCGATCATATTGTTATGAAGTGAAGATATCATTGAACTAGAACCAATAAATATCCAACATTCATATTTTCCAAATATCTCTTGATGCGGTGTCGTCTGCACTCTACTGAGGTATTTGGTTGGAGGGAATGAGGGTTGAAATCGAAATCGGAATGGATGACTCTCATTCTAATCATTTGGTTGGGAGAAGTTCCATTTTGATTTCTATTCCAGAGTGGAATGGGAATGACTCAATCTATATAGAACTCAATACTTACTCTCCCCTATGGATTCAAATTTTCATTCTGATTTCGATTTCGATTCCGGTCACTAACTAAACACTTCGTACATGCAGCTGTATCCTAATAGCCGCTCTAGCATGCGATAATGATATTGCACCTAGACCTAGTCACATTTCCTGTACATCCACAACCTCGAAGTGATCTAATCTATACATACCTAGCAATCTCATGATCATAGCCTGCATGTATCACTTTATCATACTTGTGCTTTGACATGCATGTATGCTTACTCGAACACATGCGCACCTCTAGCATATCTGCACCCATATGGCTTAGTCTATCATATCTTACAACTCTATGCACCCGTACATAATTGGATAAGCTCCTAACCGTTCGAACTTTGAAGTAGCTTTAAATTTAGTCGACTCTTCCATCTCATGAATAATTAGGTCATCGTTAATAACCTCCATATGCTGCATAACTTCTGTATAAGATTCATTTATATATGCTTTGGTTTATCATCCTCAAGGATGACAAAATCATCATAAGAAATATTTATATCTAGGATAGCAATTCTGCATGGAAATGTTTGATTGGTCTTCAAGAACTATGATCAATAACCTACTATAGAATCTATCCTCCTTAGCTACCTCAAAATCTAACTATGGTCCCTAACCCACTAGCTCTTCAAGTTTGAAGAAAATTGGGCAAATAACTAATTCACCTTTCTAGCACTTAAAAAACTGAAATTGCGACATGTTGCAACACAAGTAGATATTAACAAGAATATTTCAAGCTTTTTAAGCTCCTTAATATCTTTAATATGCATAAAGTTTTGATCATGTGCTGCAATTAAAAGACAAAATACTACTCTGGTAGATCTGATACTCCACTTTGTCCTCGCATTTGCATTATCGAATACATCAGATGGCATCACCATTTCCAATCTATTAACAGTCTCCCACAAATCTTGGTTAATCAAATATAACTTGTTGCAAGAACTCTAATAAGAATAATTGGTGTTGTTTCAACTTTTCCATCATAGGAAATAAAAGTGTGGTGGTAAAGTCTCAGTGGACAAAATCTACTTGCTCAAAGGCAAAATAAACCTACTACCAAAATCTACTTATTCAAGCTGAGCCGAGTCAAATAACTAGAAATTTGAGCTCAACTTGATTCAAAATACCGAAGCTCGAAACTTGACTCGAAATCAATCAAATCTTAATATTCCAAATTCGAGCTTAGCTCTATAAAAAAAATAATACTCAAGATCGACTCAATTCAACTCGAATATCATTCGAGCCATGAAATTCAAGTTTAGGATCGAATTTGAACTTTAGCTAACTAATAATATATATTATAAATAAAAATAATATTATTAAAAATATATATAAACTTGAATAAGTTCGCGATCTTTCGAATCGAGTATCTTACTATTCGAGCTTGATTCAAAAAACTCTTCGAACTACTCGAGCTCGATAATAACTGAGTCGAGTCATGCTCAAGTAGCTTGCGAGCAGCTCAACTCATTTGCACCATTAAAAAATTCTTAATCTAAAACATATGAAAAATCCATAGACCATCTAATATTATTTAGAGCAATATGGTCAATGGCTGAATGAGATTAGCCAACCCAAGATTATCTAGAACAAGCACCAATAATACAACATAGAAAATGATTGCGAGAAGAACAAAACCGAGGAAGATAAATTAGAGAGAGAATAAATAAATCTTATGAGCAAATAAAAACTAACATAAACTAGATCAAAGCCCTTGGCTTCTACTCCAACAATGCCTCGTAAAATCTTTTGCAAAATTGCTCACAGGGACCTTTTTATATAATCATTAAAGGCAAGGATGCTATTGGTTGGTTGCTTAAAATAAAACCTTAGGAAGTCAATGTTCCTCCAACTAATCCACTAAAAACAAAGTGCCTATATATCCTAGTTTGGATAGTATTAGATTAATGTAACTTGGATGATAATGGAATAAATAACAGCTAAGAATGTAATCCTCTCGCTAAAGTAAGACGACTTATAATGAACCAGCAACACATTTTAATAAATAACATAATTCACGGCGCACCTCACCATCCCAATTGGAGGAAGGCAACACGATTGCAACACCAGCCAAGAAAGTTTTTACCGATCTAAACCATATGATAAACTGTGGTGGAGAATAATATTTAATTAAGAAAATGCTGTTTATTTTTTAAAAAATGAATAATATAATAACGATCATAACCATCCATTGTTTAAAAAATCACTTAGAGATGAAAGCATTTTGATATCCTCAATGATAACGCTTTGATGCTTTAGAGGAAAAAAAAAAAGCAACGCTCCTAAAAATTTTTGTGGACAACATATTTACTCCTGGCTGATGACTTCATTTGATGGTTTGATTTTTTTGACTTATGAGGAAGACCTCATGGTGGAGTAGGTTTTAGGTTTGCATTTAATTAAACTTCCAGCTTTAGGGAAATGACCTCCGGAAGACAAGGCAATGATAAGTATTATTTTTTTTGAATTGCAAGGCAATTGCATGTGAACTTCCAAGATATAGTTGCTTGTGATGCATCTGAAAAATAAAATAAAGTTTAGTTAACTCCAAAGTAGGTTGATTCATTGTTTCTTTCACAGATAGCTTGTCATCAATTGCTAGCTAAGGGCTATAGGCAACGCTTGAAAGAACTCTCTCTCTCTCTCTCTCGGGATCTACATCCGAAACTTGATCAAAACCATATCATTCATTTTTTAGTTCAGTTTGGGGTCGACATGGATCTATGATTAGAACTTTGTTACCATGGACTTGGCTGAAACACTCACCCCGTGATAATGCGGATCTAATCACAAGTCCAGTTAATTGTGGGATCCAAGACCGACAGAATCCGAGTTCAAGCTTTGATAAATATGAAAGCTCAGGTGAAAAATATGTTCCGGCGATTTCCAACTAATTGCTTTCAATGTAGTTCTAATTTTTATTTTCATTTTTCTGAAAAATATCTCTAAAAATTATGAAAATTAAAAAAAAATCCAGAGTTCAAAGTTTAGCTTAGAAAATCAAAACAATCCATGGCAACTATTATTACTTCTATTGCCACAGCCACCACTAGTTTATCGTTTTATCATTGCTACCATCATCATTGCTGGCAGTCGCCGTTGGTATCTTCACCATCATTATTGTTCAGTGCAACTCAAATGAGTACAAAAATAAAATTTGATATTAATTTTTTTTAAGAGGAACTGTTTAGCTTTTGAAAAATTAAAACCTCCGAATCTAGTGTGATGATAAAATTTATCTGAATTTCAAAAGTTTGTGGTGTGCATTGTTGGCATCAACATGGACTGCAAATACCCAGAGATAGAAGAAGGTCATAAGGTTATAAGACTATTTGGTTTAATTGAAGAAGAAATATTGTATAAGAATGCAACTTATTTCATGCTCTGGATGTGACAATAGAGTACTGCTAATTTGGTGTTTAATGAACGGCTCAATCCCTTCCCATCTCTCTCTACAAAAAGATAATTACATGTTTGTTGTGCTATTATATCCAAGGGTCAGACACAAAGAAAGCAAATTGGAAAATTTCTTACTACTAGTTGACATTGGCCATTATATATGTGCAACATTATTGAAAATATTAGAGGTGCCTGAATTATCCATTTATAATTTCCTTTTATTAAATAACTTATTCAAAGGCATTTGGCAAATCCTTGCCCTCCTCATCAAATACATAGGATAGAAGAAGAATTTAAAAATTAAAAGCGTAACACCCATTGACAGAAATAACTATTAAAACAATTAAGAGTTTGGCTAGCAGGCATTGTGCAGCAGAAGAACCTCCGTCTTGTGCTAAATGCTAGCTCCTAACATGCACTCAACATAAATGCAAAACAAGATGTCTATCACATTTGGTGATAGAAGAATATCTTCTTCTCCTCTTTCTTTTCTTTTCTTTTCTTTTTTTTTCCTCTCTTTTGTAAAAGATGGGAGAATGCCAAAATAGTAGATACTCCATCAGAGGTAGCAAATACGAAGAGAAGTTTACCCATAGCAAAAGTTCATTGAGAGACGCCAAAGACCTCATTCTCACTCTTTATTCTACTCAATCCACAGCATCGCACAAAGACTATATCCACTGAGTCAGGATCCTCTATAGCATATATTTTGCATTGTATGATACTATGCAACCTAGATAGCCTCCACACCATTCATATCAGAGATGGATGGCTATTCTCAAAATAAGCATAGCCATCCATCTATAAGATGGATGATATGACAGCTATCTAAAGCCATACTATACTTTGTGATACAAAAGCTGAATCATAAAAGATCTAACCTCCATATCTATCGGTCACAAGTTGCAATCTATATGTTACATGCATCCGGAAAAGCAAAATTTTGTCCATGTATTGAATAAAAATCTTTGCCTGAACAAGTTTTTCTTGAAGTTGGAAAAATAGTTGGCCTCCCATAATATTGATTATGAAGGAAAAATGCTATCAGCCAGATGAAAATCTTTTACACTATTCTAAGCATTGGTCAGATTTTTTAGTAGATAATTAGGTGTGACCTTTTTTGTAAAATGAAAGGGGGGCAAAGATCATTTTCTTTTTTTATTTTCAAAATTAATAATAAAAAAATTGCATTCATATTTTTAAAATTTTTAAATGGTAGACGTAATGGCAATGAATATGATTGTTGTATGGTGAAGATAGTAACAGTGGTAAATGTGGTAATAATGGTGGAGCCGACGACTATTTCATTAGAGGCGTGATGGAGCTGGTAATAATAAAAAGCAGAATGGTGGAGAAAATAAGTCGTAGTAAGAGATAATTGAAGTGACAAAGAAGACTGTAATTATATCAATCATGATAGCAAAGATGATGTGAGCTATAGTAATATTAATAAAGGTGACAATATTAGTGATCATAATAGCATCGATGGTGGTATTAAAAATTATAAATTTTTTATTTTTAAAAATATTAAAAATTATTATACATATTTTTAATATGATAAAAATATTTTTTTGAAAAATAAAAATAATAGCATCTAAAATGAGCTAGATTTCTATTTTTTAATTTTAGAAATAAAAAATAATAAATAAAAGCAATATCAAATAGATACCTAATGTTTGTACTTCTACAAGCCAGGGTCATACGGAAAGTGGAACGCGCAGAGACCACAACTGAACGGTTGGGAAGGCAATGTGCTGGTCGTTGATGGGGTCCATTCAACGGCACTTCAACCGGCAGGAATTGTCACAAAAAAGTTGGTGATAGCATCCCCTGATGACCACCTTGTTCAACACGGCTGTACATTTGCCGAGTCATTGAAGGGCGGCTTGGGCTCGGCTGGATCACATCTTGTCCGGCTGGCATAAACACCAAGCGTGAGCTAGCTTAGAACCCGATGCCTCTCAAGCTCAAACTAGATACATATATAAACGTCATATATATCACAACTTTTTTAGATGTTAACTAAAAACTATTTGTGCATTAATTTATGAAGTTAATACTGATACGTATCCTTTGTTGATCACACATTTCAGTCATTCCCAAAATGAGGCATCTGCAAAAAACTGGTTTTTGCTTGAAACTAATTTGGTTGAGCAGAAGCTTGTCTCAAAATTAAATTAATCGGGTCGAATTTATTCTATTGGTGTGGTCTCTCTTCATGTGCGACCTACTGCTTAAAATTAAAAAAAAAAAAAAAATAGAGAGAGAGAAAGTGAAGAAGAGTCCAAATAAAACTCTAAAGTTCTTGTGCTTCTGAAAAAGCAAAGAATGGCATGAAAACCAACAATGCATGGAGAGAGAAAAAAAAACGACGTGATTGATGGTCACAGGGAGAAGCAGAAAATAAGTTCAAAATGGATTCTTAAAAAAAAAAATTCATGAGCCACCAAAAAGAGACAGAGAGAGAAAAAGAGAGATTTGGAAGGTGTTTCATTCAAATAAAGGATATTAAAAAATATTGATTGGAAGAGTTTGCTCAACCTTGGATTAGAGTTATTCCATCGAAAGTTCTACTGGAGATTTGTTTAATCTAGGATTTCTTCTTTCTTATATTAGAAGTGGTATTCCCGATATGATGTCAGGAAAGATTTTTTTTTGTATTCTAAACTATTATTATGGTGAAAGCTCCTTCTTACTCTCATCTCTGTGTGAACGGAGGCTTCGGTCGAACCATATTAAATTTTGGTATTCTTGTGATTGCTGTGATTTCTTTATACTTTTGGTATTATCATTAGCGTGATTTTTTGCTTTCGCTTTATCTATTATCTTTCAATATTCAAATCTCAACAAGTAATATCAAAGTCAAATTTCACTAAATTCAAAATACTGAAAAAGAAATTGAGATGCTAATAGATAAAGGATCAATCTTCGTTGGGTACTATGATCAAGATGACGTCAATTAACTACTCAATTTGAAAGTCTTATACGAAAGAGCTCCTTTACTATAAAAATCTTCACGATTCAATCGAAAAATTATTGCTCAGTTCGATAAGATGTTAGATAGAGAATAGAAGAAATTGAATCGCAAAATCATTGAGCTGATCTGATAATAGACTGACAATAGCATTTTCCATCAGATTTTAATAGAGGTTAACACCCATAGACTCTAGTTAAAACTGAAAAGCCTATATAAGAGAGAGATGGCACAGAATAAGGCATTCCAAATTCTCAAACTGGTGAACATGAAATATAACTAGAGGATTTTCATGGCAGAGCATCTAAGCAACTTCCAAAGCATAGTGAATCAACTCACTAGGATGAAGATGATGTTAGATGAGGAGCTTCAAGTCCTACTATTGTTGAGTTCTTTGTTCGACAGTTGGGAGACTCTGATGGTATCTCTAAGTAATTCTTCACCGAAAAGTTTGATAGCCTTAGTAACGATAAAGACTGTGTGCTTAACGAGGAAGTTAGGAGGAAGGAGTAAGGGGTCTCGAGCCATAATAAGGCCCTCATCAGAGAAAAAAAGGAAAAAGCAAGAATAGAGACTCTCAATCTAACTCAGATGATGGACGTGCTAAATCATAAAAGATATCCGTATCCTCAATTAGCAAATATTATAAATGTGGCAAAGGGGCCATTTTAAGAAAGACGGTCGATTATTGAAAAAGGAGAAGTCAAAGACAAATCAGGCGATGACTCCAACTCAAACAATGAGATGACAGTAGTAACTTCGAGTGGAGAGATGATCATTATTTGTGGTACAATAAATGATGGTCTTGTAGGTACTATTGGTCAAGACTCTATTGGATGATCAATTCGGCCGCTTCATATCATGTTACAGCGAGATGTGAATTATTCTCATCTTATTGTTTTAGTGATTTTGGGACGGTAAAGATGAAAATGATGGAGAATCAAAATTCATTGATATCGAAGATATTATGCTGATCACGAGCTGGGGGTACAGGCTAGTGTTGAAAAATATTCGACATATACTAAATATTCATCTAAACCTATTATCGATAGGGATATTAGATGAGGAGGGCTACTACAATATGTTTGGAGACGATAATGAAAACTGATCAAGAAATCGCTAGTAGCGACCAGAGGCATCAAGTAAAACTCTCTCTATTTCATGCAAGCCAAACTTAATAAGGAGGAGGTAAATGTAGTGGAAGAATCTTCTACCTTAAAATTGTAGCATCGACGGCTAGGATATATGAGCCAAAAAGGATGTCAATTTGATCAAGAAGAATACTCTTCAACTAATGGTTTTGGATTGAAGACATACGAAAACTGTCTGATGGGTAAGTAAATCCAAGTCCCTTTTTGGAATCTTTTCTTTCAAAGAAAAATTTATGCATTAAATCTTATTTACAATGATGTTTATTCTATGAATGATAAAACTCTTGGTAGATGCTCTTATTTTATGACTTTTATTGATAATCACTCTCAAAAAATTAGGGTATATGCTTTGAACATGAAGATCATGTGCTCAATATATTTAAACAATTTCAATCTCTATTGAAAGAGAGACTACACGAAAGCTGAAATGCATACGAACATACAATGGAGTGAATATGAGGATCATTTTGAGAAATACTATCAACAGAATGGAATCAGATTGGAGAAAAAAATATCTAAAATATTGTAACAGAGTGGGATTGCTGAGAGGATGAACAAAATGATCTGTGAAAAGATCAGGAGCATGCTCTCTCATACCAAACTATCGATGATATTTTGGAAAGAGGTATTGATGACTGCGATCCATGTCGTTAATCTTTTTCCTTCCTATACTCTTGAGGATGATACACCATAGAGAGTATGGTTGAAAAAAGATATTTTTATGATTATTTAAAAATATTTGGATATAGAGTCTTTGTGCATATTCTTATGGATGAGAGATCCAAAACAGATATCAAGATGAAACAGTACATATTCTTGGGCTATGGTGAGGATAGAGAGTTCAGTTAGCGATTGTGGGATCCTATGGAGCGAAAGATCATGCATAGCCATAATATTATTTTCTTAGAGGATCAGACGATCGACAATTTTGAAAAACTTAACAAGCTGAAGCTGACCCCGAGCAGTCCTATAAACTTGTGCCTAGATACTTTCCTAAGGAGTCTTAATAACGAAGGAGTAACTTTAGATGATGGTACACATGACAGTCATGAGGCTGAAGAGAGTATAAATGATGATCAGACTGAGCCACATATTGAACCACCTGTATAGGAAGTCTGGAGATCCATAAGAGAGTGGAGGCCATCCATGAGATACCTATTACAAGATTACGTACTATTAATGGGTGCAAGAGAGCCTGAGTCCTGCTCCAAAGCTATAGAGCAATAGCATAATGAGAAGTGGATGAAGGCAATATAGAAGGAAATGAATTCTTTGTAGAAAAATAATACATATGAGTTAGTAAAGATGCCTGAGAAAAAACTAGTATCTAAAAATAAATAGGTGTTAGGTTGAAGCCATAGGAAAATAGTTACAAGACGAGGTTAGTTGTGAAAGACTTCGATCAGAGGAAGAGCATCGATTTTGAAAAGATTTTCTCATCTATCATGAAGCTCATATTTATTTGAGTTATCATCAATCTCGCTACCTGTTTAGACCTTGAGGTAGAACAAATTGATGTGAAGATGGTATTCCTTCATGATGATTTAGAGAAGAAGATATATATGGAGCAACTAAAAGGATTTAAAATTAAAAGCAAGGAGAATCTGATGTGCCGCTTGAAGAAAAATCTTTATGGACTAAAGCAAGCACTGTGATAGTGGTATAAAAAGTTCGATTCCTTAATAATGAAGAATAGATATAAAAGAACAAATTCTGACCATTGCATTTTTATGAAGAAATTCTCTAATGATAATTTTATCATAATTTTGCTATATGTTGATGGTATGCTGATTGTGGGTCAACGTTTGCCAATGTCAGCATACCATCAAGGTGAAGTTGGGTCAAACGTTTGCAATGAAAGACTTGGGATATGCCAAAATGATCTTGGAGATGAGAACAACCTAAGATAGGAGATCCAAAAGCTATGGTTATCATAGGAGGCCTATGTTGAGAAGGTACTGGATCGATTCAATATGAGTGGAGCGAAGCAGTGATGAGTCCGTTTACGGGATACTTTAAGTTGACTAAAGAGTAAAGTTGCAAAGAGTGAGAAAGACCAAGTGAGATGAGTAAGATTCTCTATGCCTCTATCGTGAAGAGTCTTATGTATACTATGGTATGCATCAGGTCCAATATTGCTCATGTAGTTGGTATGATCAACCGATTTTTTCAAACCTCGAGAAGGAGCATTGGAAAGCACTGAAGTGAATAATGAGGTACATTAAAGAGATATCCAAGATATATTTATGCTATGGTAGTAGAGATCTTGTGCTACAGGTTTACACAATACGGACATGGTAGAGGATGTGGACACATAAAAATCCATATCAAGTTATTCAATGATATTTTTAAGGAAAGTGGTATCATGATAATCGAAGTTATAAAAGTGTGTCACACTGTCATCGATGGAGGTGGAATACATCGCCATAATGAAGATCGATAAAAAATACCATGGCTAAAGAACTTATTGCAAGAAGTTGTAGAAAGTAAGAGATGTATATCATTTATACCGATAGCCAGAGTACCATCCATCTCAGTAAAAAACTTATCGTTTCATCAAAAGAACAAAACCATCGACGTCAGATATCATTAGATTTAGGATGCGCTGGAGATGAAGCAGTTCAAACTTAAAAAGTTGACACTAAAGAAAATAGTTCAGATATGTTAATGAAGCTAGTTTCAGGGACAAAACTGATGAAGTGCAAGGGAGCTATAGGCCTGATGGAATCCCTCTATATGAGTCAAAAGAGGAAGATTTGTTGGGATGGTCCCTCCTCATATGGGATCCACTACTTTAAAAAAAGAAAAAAGGTGAAAAGAGTCCAAATAGGTCTCTAAAGTCCATGTGTACGAAAAAGCAAGGGATAGCACGGAAACCAACAATGTGCAAAGGAAAAAAGGGTGAGTGGTCATAAGGAGATGTGGAAAACGGGTCCAAAATAGACTCTAACCTTTGTGCTATAAAAAGAAAAGTCTGTGGATATGAAAATGGGACCACAGAAAAAAAAAAAGAAACAGGCCATAAGCCACTAAAAAGAGACAAAAAAGAAAAAGAGAGGCTTGAAAGGTGCTTCGTTTAAATAAAGAAGATTGGAAACATTGATTGGAGTTCGCTCAACCTCGGATTAAATACTACGACAGAAATAGGTTTTAATGGCAGAGAATGCTCTATGGATTCTGATTCTATAAATCTTTTTAAATTTGCTTCATCTAAGGCTCTGTATTTGAATTTAAATTTAGTTCATCATAAACTCCAAATACTTCATATATCATTTGACCATATAATTGCCTCTAGATGTTTCTTCCCCGTTAATAGTGACTCCATTAGAAATGGTTGCATATGTAACATAATCCAAAGCATCATACCCATACATTATATCATTGCCTACAAGGTGATCTTAAATCTCTGTACAGTTTCTATGATAGTAACGTTCACACTTTTTGCAAGGACAAATAATTTTTCTATCAATAGATCAGATTTGAATACTGAATTGAGAAAACTCTCTATCCATCCAAGTAATCCTTGCTCACTCTACTACACTCCATCCATCTCTTGCATTTACGATTATCCATAATAATTAGCTGTCCTACAATTAAAAAAAATTAATAAAATACAGCATATATTTTTATTTTATATATGTACACATAAAATATATTACAAAAGTCAAAATATGCAAATATAATCTAAGGGATCGAAATCAGCATAATAATTATATCATTATGAAGATGCACATTTGTCTAGAATCTTATACTTTAGAGAACCAATGGTAAATGTAAACTAAAAATATAAATAGAAAATAAGTCGCTCATCCAATTGATCTGATGCCGACTTCTGCCCTACTATCCAAATGCGGAGAAATTTTTGATTAGAATGGTTCTAACCAATAATTTCTACTCAAATGAGTATATGGGAAAGAGACAGCATGAAGTGCGTGCTGGTCCATAGTACTATAGTGTTTCCACATGGATTCCAACCTTTATGAACGAGCACCCACGGCTTTAAACCCTTGGCTCGGAATATGAGAGAGAGGAGAGAGAGAGTTTTGCTTCCATTCTTCTATAGATGGAATGAGCTTCCAAATAATGCAGTCTCCTAACCCTATTGCGTAATCGGATCTAGCAATCCACTAGCCGACATCAGCTCCACTCATTGTCGCCGCCACCCTCCCCCATTCCACTCACTGGTAAGCCATTGAACTAATCTCCATCCTCTGATCGATAGCCCCGTTCGATCCATAAATAATGTGTTTCATTTTATATATTTTTAGGTGGACCCGACTCCCCCGACGATGGAGGTTCCACCCGACGTCGGCGACGATGGCGACAGCGAGGTCGGGACGTCATCGCCGGCAGGTGTGTGCTACATGTGCATGCAGGCAGGTGCACCGACATTTCACTCAACGAGCTGTGACTACGCACATGCCCCCGAGTGGAAAAATCAGCCCAAACAGTGACCCAAAACCCTATCTTTAGTATAATTTACAACCAAAAAGATCAATTTTGGATCAAAAAATATTTCCATGACAAGATAAGGCTGAAATATGCTGTAAAAATCCCCGAGAAAAAAATCGAAGATAAATCAGATGAATCAGGGCACAAAAAGCTTATATTTTTTAATAACTTCTCTCCGGAACAAGGCATCCACCACAAAAGAAAGCAATCTGGGGAACGACGATTACTAATCTAAAAAGAAAAATCAATCGGAGTCCGAACGATGCGGGGAAGATCGAAGGGATCGATCGGAGGGATTTAGATTTTGTGAGGGGGGATCACGGACGAGCGACGCCAGTTTCTCCATCTCTCCTTGTCTCCCTTTGATGGGGGATGGATGGGACAAACGATGCCGATCTCTTCATCTCTCCTTTCTTCCTTTCGATCCTACTATTTTTTTTTCCATCCTGTGGGCATGGAGGAGTAACAAATTCTAATTAGGAGGGAGGCTTGGAGTGTGGGAAAATTGCATGGGGTTGAGTCAGTGCGTGGAAAAGAATGGAAAAATTTCCTCCACGCGAACAAAAGAAGAGTATGCATGGAATTGGCCGAGGGGGGGCAATACATAGATAAAAAATAATAAATAAATTATAATAATTATTAATAAATATCAATAAAAATATATTTCATAATAATAATTATTAATAAATACAGGTAAAAATATATTTTATAATGATAATTATTAATAAATGCCGGTATAAATATGATTTATAATGGCAATTACTAATAAATATCAGTATAAATATATTTTATAATGGTAATTTATACATTTGCGGTAAAAAATAGACATTAACGGTAATTATTTTTATTTGCTGCTAAATTTTGATATCTTAAATTACATTCATGGCAATTAGGTTTTTACCACTAATTAATTTCACTAAAAATGAGTTTTATTGTAGTGAGAGTTATTCCATCGATGATCTATTGGAGGTTTATTTAATCTTAGTTTTCTTCTTTCTTGTATTAGAAGCGGTGTTTCGACTGGTGTCAAGAAAGATTTTTTTTTTTTGTACTCTAAATATTATTATAGTAGAAGCTCGTTCTTACTCTTTTTTTGTGTGGATATAGGCTTTGGTCAACTATTTTAAATTCTGATATTCTTGCGATTGTCATGATTTTCTGTATTTTTATATTATTATTAAATAATTTTTTATTTTATCTATTATCTTCCAATATTTGGATTCTAATATATTCAACTACGGTATGAATAGAGATTGAAGAAGGCTTGGAGAGCCCAGGGATTGTTCTTAGGCATAAAAAAAAATATTGCTCCAGTGAGAAGATCTTCATGAGGCTCCAAGGATTGCGCTTGGAGTATATATTTGTTCTATTAGTGTTTTAGTTTTTTAAGGAATTTTTCCATGAGTATATTCTGACTAAGTCCGTCTTCAATAAAATAGATAAAAAACCAAACAGAACTACCAACCGAGGCAAAGACAACGAAGTCCTTCCATCTCATGTTAACATCAGCTTGATAATTACAAGCACCCATTAGCTTGTCATGAGATTGTTCTGGAAAATTTTCTAGAAAAACAAAAGAAAAAAAAGTAATCTCTCAGTTGGTAATATGACCATGTACATTCATCTGAAGTCCCAAGCGTTTCTAAGCAATCAAAGATTCAATGAACAAGCCCAATCTCAACAAGCTTATAAAAGTGGGGTCTATTCCTATTTCCTACACAAGAATAGTTCAAGCTGGGTTTTGTATGTGGCTCACAAGGTGGCCCAGCCCTTGACAACTTTAATCATGGATAGCTGAGTCCAGCATGAGGCCGAAAGAGTAGTAAAAAGATGAGTTTCACCATCTAACGGCATCTAGGTGGTACCTATATGCTGACCATCTTAATTATCATGGAAGGGGACTCTGCTGCGGTAGTAATCTGGTTACAGGGTTGTGGGTAAGGAGCCACCATTCATCCTCTTCTACAGAACATCGCAGCCTATCTGATAGGGTGAACTAATCTTATCATTAGATATATGTTCAAAGAGACTAATACGGCAGCAGACTAGGTGGCTATCTATATTACTAAGTATATCGAAAATATTTTGTGAACGAACATGAGGTATCTCCGGGGCTGTTTCAAAATATTTTATTTTTTTATTTTTTGAAAATATTCGTATAAGATATGTATAAATATTTTATTTTATATACGTATGTACGCACCCATGGTAAAAAGACAAAATGGCCTTCAGAACCGATCCAGAAGCCTAATCACGCGACCTGGAACCGAATTCAGAAGCTCCAAAATAACTCTTCCACCTGTCACACGGCCACCTTGCAAGCACAACGCGTGCTTCCATTCGCATGCATGCCCCTCCCCTTCTCTCTACTTTATGCTCTCTCTCTCTCTCTGTATGTGTTATTGTGTGTGTGTTCTTGTGCTTATCACCTCCTGAAAGTATTCCTCCCATCCCTACCATCTTCTCTTTTCTGTATTATTTGGGGTGATGGATCTAGTGAACTCTATCCTAAATTTAGTGGTGCCACCAACCAGCATGGTCATGATGGCCCTTGCATGGCCGACCCTGTCCTTCCTCCATGCAGTGGAGTGGATATTTCACAGCTTGTACAGGGAGAACATGGAGAACAAAGTTGTTGTCATCACCGGGGCTTCTTCGGCCATCGGAGAGGTGATCGCTAGGTGACTGGTGTATTGGGGCCTAATAAGGGGGTTTCAATAGCTACAGAACAATTAATTCTTATAAATACTTGGTGTTCCAATTATAAGTCAATGCGTGGAATGGACATGAATTCCCACACAAAAAAAAAAAAAAGGAATAAAAAAAGGATGGTGATTTCTTTCTTTCTTTCTTTCTTTGGGTCAAAATTTTCTGAATTGGTCCTTGTTATGTTCCATAGCAATTATGTCTTATTGTTCTATAATTTTACCTTTAGAGCTGCTTTTTTTGTTCATGGTCAATGTTTAGAACATAGCACTATTGAGATAATAAACCTGATTAACTTAATCATTTGATGTTACTAGCCACTGCTTTAAAGATGACCTGTAGTATATTTTTATATTTAAAGTTATTTGGTTCCATAAAATGTGTCACTATTTTGCTTGGACTCATCAAATGCATCTTCATCAACTTATGCTCAAGATCTTATAGACAAAATTATTTTACCTAGAATTACCTACCCCTGTGCTAAATTGCTAAGGTTCAATTATCCTATTTTCAATCATCATTTACTTTAAATTCAGAAGATTAAAAGAAAATGTTAGTCAGTGTCCTGACTCCTGTCCCACATAAAACTGGACAAACAGATGTGTGTGTATTGACTTGTTCCCCTGTGTCCTAATCCCTATTAGGCTCTGGGTCCTTCATCTTATTGTATACACAAAGTAGTAGTGCAGGTCTAGAGCATATATAGTAGCAAATCTTGTTCTTGGACTAATAATAGCAGATAATATACCTAGATATGTTTTCTGTATTTTTCTTTCCTTCTGTTCTTGAGGAGAAGTTATCAAAATGAGATCATGAGGACTTCATGCAAACAAAGTAAAGAAAGTAAATAAGTACATTATAGATGCTCATAGTTTTCACCACAATTTATGTCCAAATGCCAATGTTGATTATATTCAGTAATATGAAAACCCAATGATCTCATTTTTCCTCTTTGGTCTTACCCATTTATGCAAAATCCATTAGTCTAAATGATAAAAACAGAGATATTATTATGGTTGACCATGAGCCATCATCATCATGATACATCAAATTGTGACTCGAGTCAGTTTGTGATCTCTTTAAGTTGATTAGGTCCCCCGGCTATCCTATTAGTTATAGAACCTAATTTGTATAAATATGTTACGTGCTAGTCTTTAATTGAATACAACTAATGGAACTAGATGATAAAATGATCAAACAAACACTCTAAAGGACACCTTCAAGCAAGGGAGCAGTACTTGCATGGACTAATTTATCCTTGCTAACAAGAGATATGGTATGCATGGAGGGTTATTATCAAGTTGTTTCGCCTCTGTAAGGTAGCTCAGTTTTACCCTCTGCCCAATAAAATCTTCAGTAGCCAAGGAGATCTTGTTAGGAAATGAGCACTATTATTTGCATCAACATCTGTGGACACCTTTCCAGTTTTATCTTTGTAATTCATAAACCAAAAGCTATCTTAACATAGGAGAATCATCTAAGTTACTAATATTTCTCATGGTCCATATTTTACATAGATTAATGCATATGTAAATTATCAGTGCCTTATCATATTTTATTAGTCTTTTCCCCCATAAGTATTGAAATGATCGAGTAACTGCAACTGCAGCAATTAGTTTATGAATATGCAAGGAAGAAGGCAAATCTTGTGCTGGTGGCAAGGAGGGAGCACAGACTGAGAGGGATAAGGGAGAATGCTAGGCTCTTGGGTGCAAAGCAAGTCCTTGTGATAGCTGCTGATGTTGTCAAGGAAGAGGACTGCAGAAGATTCATCAATGACACCGTCAGTTATTTTGGCCAATGTGAGTACTTCTCATCCATTTCATCATGCATTATGCAGGCTAAAATCACTTTGGTGAAGGTCTGGCAGGAAATGAAAGCCTTCAAATTACTTTGGTTCTCCATTGCAATCCATATGTTTCAGTTCACTCCACATAAAAGCTATGGCATGCATTTGATTTACTATGGAAGGTCCTTATGAATTATTGGTAAATTCTTCTAGTACTGATGAAATTTGTATTCATCGATCAATTACTTAAATTCATGTCAAAATGATCTTTAAATTGTATGATATTTCTTATATTTTATAAGCTATTTGTGACTTACCAAAGGATCCAAGCATGTCATTGATGTTATTGTTGTCTTTCCAATGTCATGCTCATTCTTTCAGCTGGCACTAGTATAAGATTTCTTGATTTGTTTCTCATGTGTTTTTTTTTTTTTTGGTAATTTGCTTTCTTGAAATTATTTCTGAAAATTCCATGAATCATTCACATTTTTTTGGAATTTCAGATTTTTCATCCAATGCCATTATTTTTTTTTTAATTGTTAACTGCTATAGCAAACACAATAACCAAGAAATTGTCACGATGGCTGATTTGCAGTTCTTTGTACTGATTCCTCAATGAAACAAGTACCAAAGAGATGATCAATCTATATTAACAGTATAAGAAACTTGCAATTTAATGGAATAAAGTGAAGAATCTGAGCAGTTTGACAACTCTAGCAAATTCAACGTAGGAGTTATATTTTTATATTTTAGATCCAACAAAAATTTAGCAATCTCAAGCTTGTGACTATTAAAGTAGGAGAACAGTGAATACTTAGGTTACAGAAGGGGGAAAAAATCCAAGATTATATGTTTTTCTCTTCTCTCTCTCTCTCTCTCTCTCTCTCTCTCTCTCTCTCTCTCTCTTATTTTTACCTTGCATGTCATTACTTATTTTATTTTTTGACTGGCAGTGAATCATCTTGTGAACTCTGCAAGCTTGGGTCATACCTTCTTTTTCGAAGAGGCAACAGACACTTCAGTGTTTCCACATATGATGGTACAACTACCATTTAACTAACTTTCCTATCAACTCATTACTTGTAATCTAAGTAGAGTTTCAGACAGGCAGGGAGTAACTACATTGGTTAAGAGTCATGGTTTTACTTTAGAAGGTTTGGATGTGTTAATGTTTATGAAGCCTGAGTATAAAGGTAGGCCACTAGCTGAATCTTACTGAGCTACAATTATATATATCTGGAAAATTGAAGAAAACATGAAGATTTTAAAAGTTATTAAGATCTTCTACATTGCTTTTCTTCCCTTGTTGATTGAAGGGTTCTGTTGTCTAGAAGAAAGGCATCAATCTTCTACTTGTAAATAACAAACATGCTCAATTATATTCTGCCACACCAACCTACATCAGCAAGTTGGCATCCTTCTCCCCGCAGTCAAGTCCTGGGTTCATGCTCTCTCACTACATATTTGCTTTCTCCAAAAAGGAAGAAACTATCGCATTATATTATTTCTCCACCAGTCAATATAGAGGCCTGGATATTCATAAAAGACCATTTTTTTAATAGTTTAAATAATAGTTTTTGGACTGTCATGATATAGAAGTATGAGATATTTATTTGCTGTTGCAATGCTAAAAGGTCTATTTGATCTTGAAATGAAACCAAACTCTCAAAGAACAGGGCACACACCTTATGAATCCTTAATCACCAGCCATACTTTTAGAGGGCTAGCTGAAGTATTTACTGTAAGCTTTTCCGACTCTTTTCCAGCAAATTCCATTTTGAGTGGATTTGTATCAGGATATCAATTTCTGGGGAAATGTGTATCCCACATATGTTGCTCTTCCATACTTGAGACAAAGCCATGGTCGGATCCTTGTGAATACTTCTGTGGAGAGCTGGTTACCTATGCCAAGGATGAGCCTGTATGCGGTGAGTACTGAAAGAACACTTAATATTTCTTAGTTTATTCCTTCAGGAATAAAAGAAAAGAATTTAAGCATAATCACTTAATAGATTACACGAATTGTGTAATACCATCTCCTCTTTGTTTATTTATCAGGCAGCCAAGGCAGCTCTGATAAATTTTTACGAGACGCTGAGGTTCGAAATGAAGGATGCTGTTGGGATCACAATTGCAACCCATGGCTGGATTGGTGGCGAGACAGGCCGGGGAAAATTTATGATTGAGGAGGGTGCAGAGATGCAATGGAAGGAAGAAAGAGAGGTAATTACTGTTTTTAATAGACCATAAGCAGATCCAAACACACACTTATTGGAACCATGCAATTCTGTAAGCAAATTAATTTTTAGAGCCAAGACGCATGCTTTTGTTACCTCATCTCTATATATGTTTGGTGAGGCAACCTTTTCTAGTTGAAGATATACTATTGGTTCATAAGAATGTTTTGCTCTTACATTTAAGTGCTTGATATTTATGCACTAACTTGATATTTGTAAAGTTACATGTTTGGGTTTTCTTCTTCATGCATCTTCAAAGCGTTAAAATTTTTAATTAGCCCATGAAACTTTTTGCCGTTTATCCTATTTTAGCAGTGTTGCTTCAGTAGATATATGGTAGAAATACATCTTACCTTCATAACATAGAAGTAGAATGAGAGAGTTGCATTATTCCTCTTCCTTTATCGACAATTTAAGGTTCTTTTATCTAAATATATTATCCACCTTCACCATTCTCAACTGGTCTAAGGGCTTAGATTCTGCGATAAAATTCTCGAGCATGTATAATGGACTAACAATATCTTGTACTTCTTTGTGTGCAGGTGCCTCTTACAGGAGGACAAGTTGGGGAGTTTGCAAGGAAGATGGTCTCTGGGGCTTGTAGGGGTGAAGCATATGTCAGGCATCCCAGCTGGTATGACATATTTCTACTCTACCGGGTGCTCATTCCTGATGTTTTGGGTTGGACTTTTCGCTTGATATTCTCGACCAGGGAAACGAGGATGCCCTCTCTCATGGGCACCGGGCCGCCACCTCTCGATGCCCCGCCTCCTCGAAAGCTTCTCTCAGGGCCTCAACCAATGCCTGAATAAAGCTTTGTAAGCAATTCAAAATGCAAGGTTTTTGTTAGTTTTTTGGATGAGTTTATTCTTGATCAGGACGAAGGAAACTGAATTCTGTGATAGCTAGTGTTTGAATAAAACATGAACTAGTCTTCTTTCAGAGTTGGTAATATTGTCCTATCAGAATTCTATGGAGCCTTTTAAGTACTTAATTAGTCATTGCATCCTTTATGACTTGTAGGACTCTGATTACAGCTCCACAAGCTATTAGAATCGTACTCTTAAGAACTATCAGGTTGAGTTTATCAATAATTAAGACGGTAATGGTAGCTAGTGCTTTTCTTCTTCTTTGGTGAGAGAAGGACCTTTGCAGAACTTTTACCTCATTTGTGTTGTAACCAAAAAAAAAAAAAAAAACTCTCCTTGTAGAAGGGAAGTGGTTAAAAAATTCTGCAAGCTTGCTCCAATTTTATTGTGGGCAATGAAGCTGGACTTGAGATTTGTGCTAGAATCAGGATTTACAGTTTAGTTTTCCATGAGCCCGTCTTGCATGGCATATCGGGTTTCTGTGATGAACGCTAAGAATCTCAAAAAAATAAATTTATTTTTGTATTTGTAAATTTTTTTTTCTTTTGGCACAAAAGTGACCTCTTCTGGATTTTTTTTTTTTTTTTGAGAGTAGATCAGTCCTGAACTTTACCATACCTTTACAGTCCCATCCTCAAATAAATGGTATATTCTTATCTGATTCAATTAAGTTCAAAAATATGCAATTCATTTGCATAAAAATAATAGAAAGATATATTTTCTGATGAATTTGTCAGCAGAAATAGACCTATTCTCAATGAAGAGAATTGCTTTAGAGTTGTTTTTTCTTCTAGCTGGGCAATTTGTTTAAAAGTTTATGAGTTATTTAAGACTAGGATCTAGCACATGTTATGTGCATCTTCTTATAGAACGTATGAGAAATGAAGAATTGTTCTCCCCCGACCTCCTACATGCTCAAGGTCAAGTTCTCACAATCACACTAGATTTACTTTAGCAGTGGGGGACTTTTCCTTCCTATAATATCATTGTTACTCAAACTGAAGTCAAATGAGTTTAGGTTGGCCTGATTTCACCGAGTTGAATGCACACAAGGTTTTGCACAAAGGTCGAACAGTTACAGTAACTTAATGGATCAAAAATTAATTAGGCCATTTAATTAGCTGTTAATTATATATTTGGTATTTTCCATCTTCCACTGTAGAGACTTGTTGCTACTAATATGTACAGGGAGGGGAATCAAACTCATAAATGTGGTTTTGCCAACTAGTTGTTGCTGACTATTTCCTGAAGAGCTGATGTTCGAGGATGTATTTAATTTATGCTTGTTACAACCAATTCCTCCTATGGGAAAAAAAAAAAAAAAAACACCGGTTCGTAAAGAAAAGTTGTATTATATTCATAGAAGGATATATAGGAGAAAACATTTGGCAGATTAACTTATCTTATTTCCTGTATTTTTCCAAAAAAAAATTTTGAAAGTCTGGCTAGTTCAGTCGCAAATGACGGTTCAACCACAAAAGGCTTTCTCATTTACTATTGAGAAGGTGGACACAGTGCAAATACTCAGCCAGAATAATATCAAATTAAACTCCCACCACAACTAGGTCAGGTCACAATGAACCCATGCTCGGAGAATTCAGAGAGGTGTTAGGATTTGACGTCTCTACATTGAGTCCACAACGAGGTCCGCGACGACGAACGGAGTCCAATGAGTCTAAGATCACCTCAAACGGAATCCGGATGATCGAGATATGCTCGATTGAAGTTGACATGAAATCCAGAACGACGGAGGACTAGCAACGACCGACGATGGGCCGGCGGAGACGACGGTGGCGCAGCCGCACGAGACAGCATGCGGCCCGGGCATGCAAAGCCCAGCCCAACGTGCGAAGTGCATCCCAGGCTCGGGCGCTCGCGCAGGGGCGCAGCCCAGGCCCAGGCGCACCCGTGCCCACACATGTGCACTGCACCAGCGCCTGTGCGCACACGCACGCGATTTCAGAGTCCGGATATCCCGGTCCATGGTGGACTGGGCGGTGCACGGACGGATCTGTAGATCGAGGGGGCATTTTCTCTTAATATCTCGTGGTCCATCGTGGATTGGGCGACGTTTCCTATTCGATTCTCACGGTTTACGGCTTATTCCGTAGACCGTGTCATGATCAGACGACTCTGAGAGCTACCGGTCATAATCCAACAGTCCTGGGTGGTCTTCTGGTTACTGTAGGAGTCTGTCTCCTATTATTTTTGGGTTTTAAGCCTTTATAAGGTCTAGTTCTGTGAACAGTGAACGTGGTGGTGTGGTGCGTGGTAGTTCGGCAGGAAACCCGAGAACGCAGGCAACGAGGCACTGAGAAAAATAATAGAAGGCTTCTGGACAGCGGACAGCGGTCGTTTCAGGAGTTCAGAGGGGTCTTCCTAGAGAGAGAGCTTTTGTGAGGGAGAGTTTCCTATGAGGGAGATATTAGGTGTACAAGGGTTGAGAATGATCTCCTCTTATAATTTTTTCTCTTTTCTCATAGTGAAACTTGCATATCACATGGAGGTGAACTATTTTTTGGCTGATCCACATATTTGATTATTTCTGTTTTATTTTTTTTCTTTCTACTACGATGTATGGCATCGAAAAGATCCTGAAAGATGGTGTTCTTACTATCTCAATCTCATGCCTCCAAGGAAAAATACATGCATAGGTATTTTATATCTGGCTTTGAACCTTGTGTTCCCTTTTAGAAAATAATTTGTCTATAGTCAATGCTGTCACATTGTCTGCAATCTAGGTTAGTCCTATGCATGTCCTTTCAGACATGTACGATAGAATGGATGCGCTGATATTATTCCATTGCATTTGATTCAAGAACTGAAAAAATGAAAATAGCAAAGGTGTACCTAAGGAGATAGTTACATAATAAATTATAATAATTCCTACTTAGTTATAAATTTTTAAATGTTTTTGAACTATAATATTTTATCCAAAATAAAGGAATGATGTTAGCTTGGTGTCAGGATTATTTACTGATAACTATTCCATAAAATAGTTAAAATTATCACAAGCAAGTCTAGTGGTATGATCATGTCTTGCTTATGTCTGCTTCTTTGAAGACTGTTTTGACAATTATGAGGTCTATTTGAACCATTATTCATGGTCTATTCCCTAATCAAATTCTGCCTTTATCCAAGGAATTGATCATTAAGCTTGACCTCTCATTCAAGTCTTTGATTCCCACCTGTACCAAAAGCTAAGCCAATACTAGTCAAAATTTTCATTGGATAGATTCTCTCCTGCTCCTCCCTACTTGATATAGATGGTGATGTACGGAAAAGGTTGCCTTTTTTTCCTTTCCTTACATCACTAAAATTAAGCAAAAGTTTGAAACGCAACCAGGAAACGGTCAAACAGTTTCCAAGTTATCAAAGTTTTGAACCATCAAGATATTAAAAACAGCAAGAGCAGCATCTCAAGATTGTTCCTCCCCAAACCCAACGGATAGTTGTCATGTTTCAGGTCAAAATAGTGGAACCCCCAACAATTCTTTTTTATAGGAAACAAAATTATAACCTTTTTTTTCAAATAACAAAAATCATAGCATTTTCCCTCCGGTTGAACTGGATAAAATAAGACCTTTCAATATTGGTTTCTTCCCTCCTTAAAAACCAGGGACTGATTACTAATCTTATGTGAGGGAGGACTCCTATAACCTGAGAGTCCTTAGTCTCTTCCCCCGACAAAGAACATCATATCCAACTTGTCAAACGCTATCAACTTCTGATGAAGATTCTACATAAAGAAGTCCATGTCTTCAATGCATAAATCTCCTCCAAGTTCACTCCCCTCATAAAAACCATACTCTCCACTCTCTCTCCAATTGACACCCTCCATTGCACCAACTTCTGCTCTCTGTGTTGGTGGCTTCATTTGGACTTGGGGCCTTCGGACCACCAACTGCGCATCGACCGCCATCCCGGAGTTCGACGCCACCCTCTGTATTGATCTAGGCGACATGCTGGTCCATGTATACATTGCGACGCGGTCGGGGAAATTGAGAGCGTGAGACTGATCGGGGCCTCTGAGGAAGAAGACGGCGGTGTCATGGGCCACCGCCGCAGCCTCCGGGGTGGCGTAGGAGCCGAGCCACAGGCGTTCCCGGCTTCCCGGGACACGGATCTCCGACACCCATTTCCCCCATTTCCGGCGACGTACCCCGCTGTAGTTCCTCTCACCGGCGGTGGGGGTGCCTTCTTGCGGGCTGCTCATGTTGACCGGAATCCGGCAGGTGGTTGGCGTTTACCTTTGGTTGGGTGTTGCTCTGTGTTTTGAGCCAGGGGTGTTTGAATTGGAAGAGCTTTGTGTATCCATATTTATATGAAGAGAGAGGGAGGTCAGCCCTGGGGGGTGGACTTTTGGATTTTTTTTAATGGGGGATGACCAAGAAAACTGTTTACACAAGTTGGGTTATTGACACGAGGTCGATCTTTCAAAGTCAAAGATATGGGAGGGAAAAGCACAGATGGTTGGTATCTGTCATCCGATCCGAATTATACGATTTGGATTGGTGAAAGGAGCGGTGGGGAGTGGATTAAACGTTGACAACCTTTGGATCTTTGGCTGTATTCGGGTGGGGTTGTATCTCTCGAGCGAAAGAACGATTCCCCTTCTTTCGCCAAGACAACCGTTGGATCATGCATGGCTGCTTCTAGAGCTGTGCACGCACGTGACGAAAGAGACTCAGATGCTTTGAGATTTGTGCAAGATGCGATGCAACGGTTGAATTCGCGAAAGGAGGGGAATCGTTCTTTCGTGCGAAAGATGCAATCCGAACCCATTGGATTCAGCTCCGGTGGCTCGCGTCACGTGCGACGTGGGGACAAGAGCTTCGCCTTTGCTTTCTAGAAAATTAGAATAGTTGCATCCACAGAGTGGGTCCCGCGCTTGCAACTGAAAAGGTTTATCAAATCAATATATTTTAAAAAAAATATTCCATCCATTACACGTCATTTTCAATTTTATGCTCGCATCTATCAGAAAATAATAAAAATAAATTACAAAACTCTCTATTATATATATATTATATAATATATATATATATATTTATACCAAATGATTTGTGAAATCTATACTTATATCTAATTTAATTAAAGAGGTCAGTGAAATCATTTACTTAATGTGAAAAATTGAAATTGCTTTTAAATGGGAAAGAAGGTATCTATATTTTTTTATGTTGTTATATCATTTAAAATTATTTTAATCATTTTAATTTTTTTTAAATGTAATATTTATATTTCATTTGAGATTGATGGTTTGATTAACATTCTATTAACATTTCATTTAAAATTAATGATTTGATTAATAATTTATTAAAATATCAATTAAAATGTTGAATGAAATTATAGAAGTAAAATTTGGAGGTTAAATATAGATTTTTTAAATTATTGGATATAAATATAATTTATCTCTAATTTTAAAAAAAATTATAATTTAATTTTTTTAAAAAAATGAAATATGTGCAATATAAAAATAAATATCATACACGGCCATCTACATAAGGCGTGAAATAATGAAATTATAAAAATCTACCTCTTAATAAATAAATTACACACAAAAATAAATTTCCTGATCATGACAAGTTCCACTTGTTTTTTATTCCACTTTTCTCTTTTCACCATGCTCTTGGGTGTGAATGCACATCTTCTCTCCAAGTCAAAAACCAACCTCCTGGTCCTGGATAACCATCATTTAGTATCAGAAAGATTAATATGGTTTTTTTTTGGTAGAAAAAAAAAAAAAAGATTAATATGGTTGGTCATTACTTGGATAACCATGGCTGTTTTGCAACTGAGTTGGGAAAGGTGGCCTAATGCATCAAAATCTTTTGTTGTGTGCAAGAAGGTTCAAAATGAAAATCTAATTTTGTGTGTTCAATAGCTTTGAAGGGTAGCTAGCAATCTGTTCACTTTGTGAAGCCAATAAAGAAGCATTCTATGTATTTTGAGATAGTAACCTACTGCGGTAGGTTTTTGTTTGAAGATTAATAAACCTTATAAATCATGGCAATTTACAAAATCTGAGACTACTATCATTACTTATATTGGGAAGATAAATGCTTGTTTTTCCTTCTTTTTTACTTTTTAAAAGAGAAATCACTGATCAAGCCATGCTTATTTTTCAGTACTAAACAATTGAATTAACTATGGGAGAAAACACTTTGGAGTTAGGCATCCATAGCAAGATGGGTCATTGCCTTCTAAAATTTTATAGTCGATGCACTGTTTGAAAAGACAATCATACTGTCTGCTGCAAAATTAAATAACATCTATTTAGGTTACTAAGTAGCATCCAAGTACTTAGTAACATTCAACCACAAATAGTTATGGAGCTTGTGAGGTGCATGGAGCTGGCTGAATGTTACCACTCTTTATGGTTAAGAGTTTTAGCTGATGGCAATAACCAAAGTGGAAATGCTTTCAGGATATTATGATCGGGGGTGCAAATGGATCGGATCAGATCGGGGTTATGAGTGATTCTGATCCAATTCACTCTTTTGATCAGGTTCTAATATTGGACTCAGATTCAACCCAATTAAAAATCAGATCAGATCGAATCGGATCTATAATCAAAAAATCTATCTTATTAGATCATTTGGGTCGCATCGGATCCATATATAATTCGATCTCAATCTAAAAATTTTGGATTCGGCTCGAGCCCAAATTCTAGTTGGATTTTGTTCGTACGATAAACCAACATATGCGAAGTTTATAACAAAAATAAATAAATATTAATTTATCTTGATTATTAATTTATAAATAATTTTTTAAAATCTCACAATCAAATTAAATAAAATTGTATGAAAAATAATAATACTACAAAAATATTTGAAATTCTAATCTCATTTTATTTTTTTATAGTTTACATATTAGATTCAATACTGAATTTGGATCTGATCGGATGGGGTCTGAATTCAGTAAATCCAGACTCAATCTAGAATATTGAACGGGTCCAATTTTAGAACCCAACCCGTCTGCACGGATCCCTTAAAATAGATTGGATCGGATCTAAACGGACGGACTGGGTTGAGTCATGGGTCGATCCGACCCGGCCTTAATTACAACATCTGATTGTTAATAGAAACATTGTGGTGGAACTTAGGAGATGTGACATACTTGTTTGTTAAGAATTTTAGCCAGTGACGAAAACTAAAGTTGACGAATATATTTTGGGAGAAAACTTAAAGCAGTTAACAGTTAAGGCATATCAAAGTTCTAATTTAACAAGATTATTTAAGAGCACACACTAAGACAAAATCCAAAATTAAACCAATGAGCGATTTCTTTTCTATTTGGGATCATTTAACTGGAATCCGAATCAATTTCAATTAAAGATAATTTTGGGATAGGGGTATCGAGAAGGTTTAATAGAAGGTTTAATAGGGATGTTCTGAGAATAATTTTGGAAAAGGTATTTCGAGACGGGCATCTGAGAACAAAAAGTTTTTCACATCATCATTGATATACTTATATAATTTCCAGATAAGTTTTATATCCGATTCATGGATTGGAATCAATTTTAGTTGTAGTAAGTAACAATTTGTTTACTTTCTTCCTGCCTGTAACTTTCATTTACTTTTCCTCTGAAACTCAAACTAAACTAACCCAGCTAGTACGCTAGAATAATGTTAACACCAAACTAGTCCTCTTGTGGGGGCTCAAACTAATGCTTGCCACTTCAAAATTCTACAGTGACATGGATGGCAGACTGTGACATTAATAATTGTTATAGATTTATGTCATAGAGAAATTTATGCAAGATCTTTTCTATGAAAGATACAACCCGAATCCAATGGATTTAGCTCCGGTGGCTGGAGATGCACCTTTGCTTTTTAGAAAACCAAAATAGTTGCATCCACAGAGTTGGCCTCATTGTGTGCAATTAAAAAGGTTTATCAAATGAACATATTTTCAAAAAGATTCTATTCATTACATGTCATTTTCAATTTTATGCACACATCTATCAGAAACTAATAATAAATTACAAATTTTTTTCACACACACACACATATATATATATATACATCAAATTATTTGTAAAACATATACTTACATTCCATTAAACTAATGGTGCTCATGAAATCATTTATTTAATATGAAAAATCAAAATTTCTCTTGAATGGAAGAAAGGATATACATATTTCCTTTTGTGTTGTTATATCACTTAAAGTTATTTTGATCATTTTTATTTTTTTTTAAATATAACATTTGTATGTCATTTAAAATTGATGGTTTGACAAATGTCCTATTAAGATATGAATTAAAATATTGAATAAAACTATAAAAGTAAATTTTAGAGGGTAAATATAGATTTTTTAAATTATTAAATGTAAACATAATTTATCTCTAATTTTAAAATATATATATAATTTAATTAAAAAAATCATATATGTAATATAAAAATGGATATCACGACCCGTGAAGACCACCTACACAAGGCATGAAATAATGAAATTACAAAAATCTACCTCCTAATATATAAGTTGCACATAAAAATAAATCTTTTTGGGATCATTTAATCAGAATCCGAGCCAATTTCGGTTAAAGAAAATTTTGGGATAGGCATATCGAGAAGGTTTAATAAAGGTATTTTGAAAATAATTTTAGAAAAGGTATTTCGAGATGGGGGCATTCGAGAATAAAAAAATTTCACATCACCATTGATATATAGTTTCTAGATAAATTTTATATCTGATTCATGTAAGGCGTGTTTATGGATTGGGATCAATTTTAGTCGTAATAAGTAACTATTTGTTTACTCTCTTCCTGCCTTTCAATTTTCATTTACTTTTCCTCTGAAACTCAAACCAAACTAACCCAACTGGTACGCTAGAATAATGTTAAACACCAAACTAGTCCCCATGTAGGGGCTCAAACTAATGCATGCCACTTCAAAATTCTATAGTGACATGGATAGCGGATTGTGACATTAATAATTATTATATATTTAGGCTTTTCAATCTTGACTTCGTTTATTCACAGAGAGGTTTGACTGTACATATATCTAATGTGTCCACACTTGGATTCTACTAGAAATTTTTTTTATACCAATATTCGTACTTCTCTAATCCCTTTGGAAGGTAATTGGCACCCTGACTGGTCCAAAAATGTGCAATAACTTATCGTTTTATGTGTGCAAATATATATAATTAAAATATATTTTCAAGTACAAGGATGTACCTGGAGATATTTTTGGAAGATTTTATAATGAAGAAAAAATTTTTAATATCTTGCCAGCTAACAAAATGGAGTCATCTTTTCTTTAGGGTTGCACTCCACCATTTTTTTTTTTTTTAATAATTTTGACAACATCAGAGCCCAAAAATTTAGAAAAAAATACTAGGTAGCAAGAGGGTAAACTTACCAAGAAAAATTTAATGTGCTAGTAATTTATTGACAAATCTCACATATGTCAAACCACCACAATGTCCCACATTGCACCATAAAAAAATTTATAAAATTTTACAAATTAGCATATCTTCACTTTCCGTTGTTTAACCCATTAAGTAATTAAACTTCCAGTTAACATACGAAGTTCTATGAATTTACTCACACAATGTTTATTAATATATAGTTTTTTTGGAAAAAAAAAAGTATAATTCTATTTTCAAAATGCATCTGTTGGTCTTTGTTAGAAAAAATGCTTTACCATCAAAAAAAAAAAATCTGCTTGAAGATAAAATCTTTGAATTTCAAAATCTATTTAACACAAAAAATTTATCTCAAGATGATAAGAGATTATTGGTTAGAACTATTTTGTAATGTATATCTCTTATATTATTCAATAAAAAACATCACATTATTTAAAAAATATTTTTTATTAAAATATTAAAAATTATCAATTGAAAAGTCCTAGTTAACTATAAAATTTTTTTATTTAAATTTTTCAACCAAATTTAAATAATAATATTTTTTAATTAAAAAATAATATAATATTTTTTATTAAATGATCAAGATATATATAATAGAATGATTCTGCCCACTAATTTATTTTCTGGGGGAGAGCGCCCACAGCTTTGGCCAGGCGCCGTGGCACATTCCAAGCGTTTCACCTCGGGTCACGTCACTTGTCGTTGCATGGTCACAAAATATGAAAATTTTCAAAGTCATGGTTCGTCCTCGAAGGTGTCCACCGTCCACGGGATTAAGACTGCGATCAGGATCACATGCTAAATTGACCATCCTTTTTTCTTTTGAACTTTTGATGGTTTATCGATATGTCGGCAGCCGCACTTCCACATCCACATACTTGAAGTCAATAACCATGTCACCCACACTGGCATGATCCATTCAATGGATTTAACTTTCTTCTTCCAGTTGACAACCAACTCATACCATCATTTGCTTACAATTCACCAATATTTTTCATTTAGATGAAAATAATTCATGACCAAAATATAAAATTCATAAATAATCAAAACTTCCTTGACTGAGTTGATCCTTTTTGAAGTGTATATTCTTTACCCAAAAAAAATATATATATATTGAAAATAAATACTATTTGACTGAAAACAGAATCTTGGAACGTCTAATACAAAAATTTAGAAGATATAATTAGTATAATTTTAAACTTCATCCTACGACATAAGTTTGCCAAAACTATTATAAGACCATTAAGGGCTTATTTGGTTCGTGAGAATATTTTTTTTCACTGAAATAATTTTTTTTTTAAGTTGATACTTGAAAAAATAATTTTTGCATATTCAGTTGACCATAAAAAAATGACACATTTTAGAATGACTTATGTTTAGAAAAATTATGTAAAATATCTATTATATCTTTAATAAAAAAAAAATTTCTCACATTTTATTTAAATATTTAAAAATATTTTTTTTAAAAAATCAACTTTCAACCCGTGAGAATTAGACTTTTGTCCATCCTCATGAATTTTTTTTTCCCATTAAATACATAAAATTATCGCTTTTCCATCCTTTCTTTTTGAAAACTCTAACCAAACATGAAGTCTTTCTCTGTTTTTTTCATTGACCACATTTTTCTCCCACCTCTCCTCGAGAACTAAACGAGACCTTACCATGGTTCTACCCAACCTCCAAACTCCAATCGCCCTCAACTTGGCTGTGGGTTAACCCAGTCTGATGCCTTTAATTACAAATGAATTCATGTTCACTTCCCCAATTTGGGCCATTTCAAGTAGAATCCGACACACAAGAATAAAATAAAAAAAAACTTATAAGGGCGGTTGCCGATGGTTAAGGAGGGGAGTTTGCCGACCGTTGCCTAAGAAAAGCGCCAATATATTCTTTGACGGATAACACAAATTCAGACCTACGCCCTTTGTCCAAGCTTTCCCATCTTCCAAGACTTATTTCTTTGTTGTCCTTGCCGTCTTCGCTATCGGCTTAGTTTGTATCTCTTTTATGATGTGTTGAAGACATTGCATGTATGATGCGCATGTTTTCATAGTGTAAATTATGATGAACATAGTTTAGGTTTTGACGGCATCTCTTATGTCCAACATAAGGTTTTGGTGGTCTTTTATCAAAATAGAAATTTGATCAGAAGATGAAGTAGTTGGTCCAAACTTGTCAATCATGCTTGGGCTTTACACAAATATAGAAATTTTTCGAATTTTTTATTATTTATATCTCACCAATATTTTTAGTTTTTATGGTTGATGTCCATATAAATCAAAGTATTATCTTTGGTGGCATATCCATATTTTTAGATATATTATTTTAATTGGATAGAGGTCGACAATCTTGTTTAAAAATTAAAAATAATAATAATAATAATAATTAAAAGAGGAAGTAGATGTACCACCATGCTGCTGAAAAATATCAACCATGCTGGGGCTTTATTAGATATGATTAGGTACAAATATAGAAACTTCTCATATTGAAATAATGAGAAATTTTTTATTATTTATATCTTATCAATATTTTAGGCTCAATGGTTGATGCAATCTTAAACTAAATTATTATCTTTGGTGACATATCCATATTTCATTGATGTTTTTCATACTAAAGCTTTCATCAAATAAACCTATACTAACTATGAATAAAACCTTCATAAATACTGGTTAGTCTCAAATATAGAAACCTCTTATATTAGAAAATGAGTACTCTATTATTTATGCCCATCAGTATTTTAAGGTTCCCTAATTCGTAATATCATTAGTATAAAATGGAAACAATTTTAGGACTAGTTTATTATTTATGCCTCCTCAGTATTTTAAGGCTCCGTAATTGGTATTATCATTAGTATAAAATGGAAACAATTTTTGGACATTTGGTGGAACATCTTTAAGTTGGTATAGTATTTTGGTAATTGAGCTTCTATTTGGTTGCACCTAACATGTACTTCTACATTGGATATGTTCAAATAGAAACTCTCATAATGTTGACCTAATCAATGTTGTTTAGGCCCCAGTTGTTTAGGCCTCATCAATGTTGGTCTTTTTTGGGGCTCAATGTGGTACCTTTTATGGGTGGAAAATATACTAATTTTGTGGGATGGTGGTTTGTATACTATCATTTCTTACCCTCATCAAGTGAATCATGCCAGTCCATAACGTTTATTACAAATATTGACCATTCTTAGTTATGGAAACATCTCATAAAAAGTAGGTGAGGTGTTCGCATTAATTGAGTCTCGCCAATATTTGTTAGGCCTTTGGCTTGTACAATATTTAATACATTCTAATGTATTATTATTGCCCTTTTGGAACTTGGAAGCAAAAGGGGATATTCTCAGTGGGTGCCTAAAAAAGAAAAAAAAAAGGACAGAAAAATAGTTAACCTCATCAATAACTACAAGCACTATATCTAGTTGGATTCCCATTAGCAACTCTGTAGGAATTTAGGATACATCACCCATCACAATAGCAAAGGGCAAAAAAAAAAAAATCTGAAAAAATAATTTTCAAGTAAACTTGTCCATGGTGCTTGGACCATGTTCCAATATTAAGTTTCAAAATCAGGATTCTAAAAAACAATGGAATATCTAAAATAAGCACTACTTTAAATATTCCTTTAAACTATGACATTAGCAAGTGAAGAAAAGAAAAGGAGAAAGGAGAAGAAACAAACAAGAGCCCCTCCAAGACAACAGCACTGAAGAGAACAATCATAACAGGCACTCTATTTCACATTAGCAGAACATATCATTAGAAGAGAGATGCCATCAGATATAATTGAATAGATTATAAATCGGCAGAAAAAAGGGCAGAAAATCAATCATACATGGTTAAATGGACCAATGAATTAACTTGTGCTTTTGGGAAAAAACTTTGCAGTGTACTTCCTATTCTACTTTTCTGTCAAGTGGCATGGCCTCCATATTGCAGCGTGTATGTCTGAGCCCAAATAGCACATATCAGTTACTGGGTCTCAGTAGCTGGAAGGACGATGAAAGAATCCGAAAGAGACCGTCCGGGTTATCTGCATGCACCTGAGAGGCAAAACTAGAGAATGAGATGCCTTTTTGGAGCTACCTCACAATTGCCATGCCTAAGATAAGATAATAACATGAAGCTGAGTTCCAAACCATTCTTAGAAGAAGAAGAAGAATAGTTTCCTATATCTTAGCGGGGATAAAACAACATAGATAAGAAGATTGAAGCAGGTCAGCCCATAAAATATAGAATGTAGATGAGCTACAGGCATATATCAGCTTTTCACAGAGAAAAAACTCAGTTTGCCAAAAGATCAGCCCAAAGCTGAAACCGAGATTTTTTTTTTGGCTGATTTAACTACAGGCAAATATCAGCTTTTCACAGAGGAAAAGGAGTTTACCAAAATGAGCTGCCCAAAGCTGAAAGGTTAAAGGAGTATGTTTTTTTTTGCCAATTTGCAACCCCAGTGTTCTTCATTGCATGGCCACTCGCCCCCAGGAGGAGCAGAGGGTTGGAACAATGGACATTACACCCACAAAGCCTATTGGGTCTAGCTGTATCAGAAGCAAAATGCCACAAAGCAAGGTAGGTAGCATACCCAGTGTCCAGCATCTTCAAGTACATGCATCTCAACTCCAGCACCCTCATCTGCAGCCAACTCCTCTGCAGCATGAATCCTTTGAAGATCTTCAAGAGCCCATCTGTGCAAACTTCTTTCAGCTTTCAAGAAATTCACATGAACCCCCCGGGGCACATTCTCCACAGTTTCCCTGCACATGTTAAAACAATGGTCAGAATTTTAAATGCAGATAACTTTTCCAATAATTTTAATTTAAACATCATGCTGCTCAAAGGGTATCACCAGAGAATTGTTTCTTCATATGACTTGTACATCTCAGCAATCCCCTTGAGGTCAAAAATCCAAGAGAAGCCTGGTGATGAGATGGACCAGGCTGACTAACTGGCCGGAGATTTGTTGCCACCCACTGAGATATGTAAAAAAGGAGCAATTTAATTAGCCTGCAGAGCAAGAACTTGGACCTATTTTTCCTCTTTCTTTTAGTCTTTTCCCAAAATTCAACCAAGCTGAACTGTTATAACTGCTATAACTGGTAGGATGCACAATATCATGTCTGATTATGAGAATTATGCACAATATCATGTCTGATTATGAGAATTTCTAAAAACAGTCAATATTCATATTGAAAGTATACCCTTGCTACATCTGTAGAAAATCCTTCTCGAACTAGAGCATTCACCACTTCATGCTTTGAGGAAACCTGCCACAAACTCAAGGCTTCAATTCGAGAGCAGCTGTGAAATCAAACTTCAATTCAAGACCAGAAGCAACCAGTTGCTTCACTGAACAGTAATATAATGTTAGTGAATTTGTACGAACTTGATAAAGCAATGAATGGTGGGATGGAGAAAGGAAAGAGAAGATAAACTTAGGAAACATAGACTTAAACATAGTTATCGTTTAGACATTACTGAATCCTTTATATAGTGGGCATTGCACCAGTTGTCAACTTAAGGAAGAATTTGAGGGATGATACAAAGCCATAGATCCCATAAGATTTTTGGGATATTACAACTCTACACTTCAAATGGAATCCAGTAACACCTCCCGACCCCCCCCCCCCCCCCTCCCAAAAAAAAAAAAAAAGGAAAGAAAGAAAAAAAAAAAAACTGTCCTGCAAGAAAAAAGGAAGGAAGAAAAAGAGAAAAGACTTCCACCTGCAAGGGAGGTTCTCATCAAACAGGTCCTACATCTTACGACATGCTCCTGTAACTGTATAATTGAATGGATCAAGAATGTTTCTCTATTAAATGTCATATGATACATTAAACATCACCAACGACTGAGGGTAGGTTTATAATGAAGAAATAGCCACAACCATTTTCTCAATAAATAAAAGCACTCAAAGTTCATAATTTGACAGGAAGCTTTATCATATGGGTGACTGGTAATCAAAGTATATTCAACCCACCAGTATGTGGTTGCCAAGCAGTTTTTTTTAAAAAAAAAAATTAATTCAAGTAAGAATATCATGATGTCCTACATAGCCAACCTGACACTTTATGTTTGCCTTGTCAAGTAAAAACTCAATATATTTGTGAACAAGAAATGATAAATCTGTGTCACTCAGCACTCTAAATTTAGATTATGCAGAAAGAGCAATACGTTTTATCCATTATGGATAATAAATAGAACCAATTTACTGGGAAAAACCTTACCTTTTGTGGCATGCTACTTAGAAAAGAAATCAGTTCACCAGGATGATCTTCACCATCTCCACTGGGCGAACTTTCCCAGGAGTAGCATCAAGAACCCAGACCTTCAAAAATGAAAGCATTATTAAATAACAATGTTTAAAATATCGAGTCAACTAACAAAGCATAGAACCAAATATATAGGGTCATGCACGTCAAATTTTGCTCTTACCCTGACAGGTCGAGCAAGAGGTTTTGCAGCTTGTTCCACCATGCTTAAGGCAACTGAGAAGCATATGTTACAAATGCACAACAGAATGATTTAGCGCAAAATAATCTTATTTTTCCATAGAACTTGCAAATGAAAGTACCTTTGCCACCAAAACTATGACCAACTAAGACTCGAGGGGTTACTCTGAGTTGTGCCACCTGTTTCAGGCAAGATATGTCAGTTAAATCCACTGTAATAACAAAAAAAGAATGAGATAACAACCTCCAATGTCTTTTAAAATCATAAAATACCAAGAATAATGGCGATTAAACTTGTTATAGACATTAGAAAATAAGTTGCATTATGCAGCAATGTTGTTTCCGAGCCAATTTCGTAGACAAAGTGTTTGAGTTCATCATATATCACTACCAAAACCATGATCAATAACCCTGCCCCATCAATTTGTATTGCCAAGCATTAACATTTATGGCCACAGGTTGGATCAAAATAGGCAATTTTAAGTGTAAAGTGTTTTAAATTATTGTTAATTATCATCTAAATATTAGAAACCAGGTCTTTATTTGTTCATATCATGGTCATTAGTATGTCTAATACATTATTAGATATGCTGAAGAAAGGCAAAAATAACTAGCATCCTGAAAGCATAGAAGAAGACATAGTTTTGATTATTTTCTCAAGTTTGTAGGTGACATAAAGGGTTGACTTGGGAGACAAAGAAAGCTTTTTCCATTATAATATAATACATTATACAACATTGACATCATTTTTCATGTTCATGATTTTCTGTGCATTTATCTAATTATCCATCTCATTCTCACTATGATTCTTTGTCCTTGTACATAACCTGATCAATCGATTTTAATTCAGACAAATAGACTAAGATCTCAAGCCAAATACATAAAAGCATATGTTCGCAACTTGAACTGACTAAATAATTCATTCAATATTAATATCTCTGAATAGGGTCTCAAGTATGTGCCTTCATTAATATGCAAAGGAATTCCTAGGTGGATTCTCATAAAGTTTGTCATCTCATAATTGAAAACTAAATATGTTATCCGAAGAATTAGATAATGGGAGTGTTGACTGCATGCCAAACCTTTACAGGTAAAGATCAAGAGGGTTCTCATAAATTTTGCCACTTCAAAATTATGTATTAAATATGTCATTCTGAAGCATTAGATAAGAGAAGTATAAACTGCACCCGAAACATTTACAAGTGAAGATCAAGAATACGCACAAGCTTTAGAACATCAAGAGCAGCTGAAGCAACAGTATGCGGTCCATGCTTCTTAATTGATGCCGAATCACCATGACAACGCAAATCAACCAAAAGAAACTGCACTAGCCATATAGACAACCAAATTGGTGGACAAGTATAGCACAGTAATATCCAAATTTTTAATGTGGGACCAACGATGAACAAAAATATATGTATGTCGCTCAAGAAAAAGCACAACCCAACATGAAAAGACAAATAAGCATTAGGTGGTAGAGAAGTGCTATCCTACAAAACTGCTTTGTCCATGCTTCACTACCACCAAATGCAACTCTGTGACTGGTGACACATGGGTCTCCCATAATTCAAGAACTGGAAGGAGCAGTTATAGGGCTGGAAAGGAACATAAAATGCATAGATAGGAGAAATAACAATTACCCAAAGCAGTTTTCAAGGCAAGTAGAGACAAAGATGTGCAGAAATGGAAAGAAAGAGGTGTGACAAAAAATGATAAATGACAGAGGTCTCCTTAGGTAGTAGGTAAAATACCTGCCACATGGGAAATTCTTGAGCCAATCTCCTTGCAAAAGATCCTGAAAAATTTGAGCCATCATCGACATGCATGTAGAAGAAATTTTAAAAATATATAAATGGACATAAATTAGAACCACAACTACATTTGTGTTTATGTAAGTACCTGAAGATATTCAATAATGATGTTTAACATATGTATAATAGCCATGTCAGAACATTCCCAATTGATAAAAGTGAGAAAACGTATTAGTTCCAGCAGATGGTCTATAACCAAAATTTGGAGGCTCATGCATTAACTGTTTGTAAATCAATGAAATTAGTATGACTTCTTATAAACAAGGGAACTAGATATATTAATAAGTAATATGCCATTGCAAGGGTGGATTAAATTTTAAAGAACCAGCATTTTTCATTAACCATTGCCAACCCACCGTGCAGTGGAAGAGTTTGATGTATTAAAAACATGCAGCCCTGCTAATGTTAGAAAGATACATAAAGATAACAAGGAGCATGCCATAAGAACCTCCACCTAAAATACCAAAATGAATGGCTGGCAAACAGGATATAGCAAGCAGGACAATCCTTTAAAATTGAAAAAAGGTAAAAGTCTGCACATAATTGCTTAAAATCTGATAGCAGAAGGCATTGGCATTTTGCTTTTCCATTAAGGGTGAAGAGTTGAAAAAAAAAAAGGAAGAAATAAGTTGCTAGATTGAAGATGTTTAAATAGGGAAATGCATCCCCATTACCAAGCCAATCACCTGGTGCAAAGACTAATGCAAACATTGAACAAAATACAAATCAGTAGCATGACAGCCAATATTTACAAATACACGAACTGACTAAGCCTAAGTAACTCAGAATAGCTGGGTTGGATACTTGGGCCAAATATTAGATTCAAAAAGAAACAGCATTTCTTCAATGAATAGATAGATCTGTTCTGTTAAGTAGGGCCATTTGCACATGTTAGGTTCCGAAATCTGCTCATTCTAATGAAATCATGCATAAATGCATTAGAACATGCAGCAGAAGCTTTCAATACTAACAACATGAATAGGAAAAGACCTCAACCACAAAGCAGTACCAATCTTTGCTGAGTAACCATATTTGTTCATTGCTTTGAAGTTTGAACTATATAATTCAGTGAAAGCCTGATCTTCCTAATTAAACGTGGAAATTTATCCAAGAATATCTAACAAGTAAGATTGAATGAAGGTTCTAAATTTATGCAAGCATGATATAATTATAATATCAGGAGCTACAGCATTAAGGAAAAGTCGGTGCATTAAAAGTATAAGCAATTACTTACCCCAATTCTTCCTCCCACCAAGAATTCCATGCAGGAGAACAGCAGTAGGGGGATCAGGTACTGACTTGTCCATAAAAGAATTCCACTCGACCTGCTCCAAATAAAATTAGAGAATATGAGTATTTGAAATTTATATAGACCCCACAGATTCTGCTTGGCCAGAGGTTTAATATATAATAGACCCATTAAGCTTTAATCAAATACAAATGGAAGATGGTGGTGATTATATGGCCATCATCTTCGCTGAATGCTATGGCATATGCAAGTAATTACTCTCTAGCTATATGATGATCCATCTAGGATGAAATTCCCACAAGGCACACTCTGCTCTTACATCTAGCCTGAATCTACAAGTGACATGTAGATTCAGCAACTGAATCGACATAATAAACATGATAAGAATTTTAGAGTCTAAACAAACAATCATTTCATCAAATTTAGATGCCATATGCATCCACTGACCATTTGAATGATGAGGTTTCCACCATGTTAAAGAAAGATGATGGAATGACCCAGCTGTTCGTCAACAATTTCTTGAAATATCTCGAAGCAGTGTTTTTCCAAAAGCATCCTACATATCAGTCTACTTATACTGTCTTCTAGCACCTACCTCTTTGCAAGAGAAAAATTTATTGCGAACGATGGAATAGCATGAACATACCCTTTTTCCAATAGATTCCAAAAAAATATTAAGCATTTCTTCTACAGAAATCTTATTCTGATTAAAAAAATAGTTAGATAATGCAGAAAAGAAGGCTAAAAGAAAAACATTAAAAATCACTGGCATTAAATTACCCGCTTATATAATATGTTCTGAATTTGCAGAAAACTTGACAGGTCATAGATGTCACATTAATCTAACTTCGATCTCTACTAATTACAACTACAAGTGAAAGTTGTCAATTACCAATGGAATAGAAACAGCTGAATTATTATATCTAAATAATATGACAAATAAATAACATTTGCAAAAAATTCAATTACTCATGAAGTCAAAAAGCAACCAAAAAGGTGATGGGAGGAGGAATTGATATTGAACTTACAAGGCTTCCTTGAACCAGATCATAAGCCTGCAAAAGATAAAAGCTAAAGTTAATTTAGCTGAACTAAGACACATCAAAACTACAAATTTTTGAATAGGCATCACTGTATATAATCTTTCAGTCAACTGTTCTAAAACTCAAACTAATATCTGCATATTTTAATCTTTTAGCACTTATTATCCAAGTTATTTCATCCTTGGTATGTCTGACAATAAAGTTACAAATTACCAGCACTCCACTAGATTTGGCGACATCTGGATGCTGAACAATTTTCTGGTCTAGTAAAGCCGTATGAGTGCAAGAGCTTCGGCGGGATTCCAGAGGTTTTATCCTGGAACTGTTTGCAAATAATCGACCAACATAGTGTGGCTCAGCCTAAAACCAACCATAGACATGAACATAAGCAGAACAGAATTCCTTATAACAGGTTTCAATAATAAATGGAGGAAAAGGCAACTGCCATAATTAAAATCACCCCCGTTTTCAGAAAGAAGAGAGTGCCTAACATTAAAAAATTCAACACAAGCAATCACGCCAGATTATTATGTGCAAGAATATTGGATCCATTACACTGAAAGGACCACTCTGATCACTGACCGAGCACTTACTTGCAGGTATAATTGAACTACTGAGAATTTACTTGCAGGTATAACTGGAATGTCAAAGTTGCATTAGCATGATAGATTTTACCTTTCCAAGACAGAAATATCATAATTTACTTATTCTTTCAAAAGGTCCAAAGACAAAATCTGAAAGGGGGGATGCTGCTGCACCTTCAACACAGGTGTAAACAGGCAAATTGTCATGGCACAGATGTGCTATTCTTCATTATTAAAATTAAGTATACGTTTTTATTCAAAAAAAAAAAATGTCAGGATTAAGTTGTCATGGACCTCATGGTCACAGACCATCCAACTCATCTCCACTAATAATCTGATCCATTTGCATCCCTAAACAAGTTTAGTAATTATTTCTGAAGTTATCATATGAGTGGATTTCAGGTGTACACTAAACATGCACCTATAAAACAAGACTACAACCTCAGCCACATCTCAGTTGTAGTTGATAGTAGAAGAATGATTTGTCTACATTCTTTTATACTAATCATAAACTTTGAACTTGTAAAGGTTCAGGTAAACCCAGCCAGTGCAGCGTATCCAGAATTTCTCCCCAAAAATCATCCTCCTCAAATACTGCAGAGTTCCACTTGGAAACAAGTCAGAACACCAGTCCAATTTTGTAGCAACACATGTTCAATTGAGAGTAATGAATGCAAGAATGATTGAAGCGCACAAATATGTGAATCCTCCACATCAAAGAACAATCATATAGGAAAAGCACCAAAATGCCATGATGAGTTTTCAGAATGTGTTGCAAAAACCTTAGTAAAGGAAATCAAGCTAAGGATAAACAAGATGCAAGTTCTAAATAAAGTATTAATAGCATTATAGTGCTGCACCAAAAACTTTTTCTAAAAAAGAAAACTATCACTGAAAAATCTACCTTGCTCCATTATGTTATCATAATGTGAGTAATGGGCTGAACTTTTTGCTTGAAACTGAAATGCTTCATTTTTACTCAACCAATCCAAAAGTAAGGTCAGTTCTGGACTTAGGCTGAAACAGGCCAAATTTCATCATATAACAGAACAAGCTTATCAATAATTCCAATTCTATCTCTCATGATACAATCTAGAAAGAGCCAGTGTCTCCTGCTTTTTCAAGCCATATATGATGTCTATAGAAGATATTCGACCAGAATTAATAGCTTAATATTACTGGTTACTGAACCAAATGACCAAATATGCTGCATCACACTTCAAACATGCATCTTGGCTAGACTCAACTTGATCCATCTTGTGTAGACAAAAATTGCAAGTTCATATTAGAACAACCGGCTAGTTGACCGTAGTTTAATGTTCTGTATGCATTTTAGTCTCATAGTAATCCTCTTAAAGGCTCTTCACATCACCTGCTTTCCATATGGGTTTTGCAATTTAGCATTAGTCCTTCCAGGTGGACCTAGCCAAGAGTATTGCAGAACTAGAAAAGATCAGCAGTCGTTTATAGTGTGCATACATACTGGACATAAATGCACGCAAGCAAGTTTATTCCACATCAAAGCCTAAGTTGTTGAAGTTCCGCAACGACATGCAAACTTGCAATAGTTAGGGAAAACAGGAATTTTGGTAAATATCCTCAGCATTATGTGCTGCTTACAGCCATTACTAATTAAGATAGACTAAAGCTTGTTTCAACCCAACTACCACCTAAGTTATAGGTTAAGATAACATCTTCCTCCGATCAAGTTTGGCTCATATTATTGATTATTGGAGCTGCAGTTGAGCTACAAAGCTCTATAAGCACACGTGGACTGAATTGGCTTCTACCAAACCAGTCGATTAAGCTGTGAAATAACCTAAATTCCCCTCTCACCAAAAGCTGCTATTCAAAAATTTTGGAAGAAAATTTTTGCTATTTCATCAAGATTCCATATATATATATATATATATATATATATATATAGAAACTTATTAGTTAACAAATTCACACGACTGCTAAATCATGAGCACGCTCATTAGTATGACCTTAACTGCAGTATTGCATTTAAACCTAGGATCATTGACGTTCATAACCAGCAGATTTTGCAAAGCATTCTTCAATGTAAATTAGAAGGAAAAGAAAAGGCACCAACTTTATACTAAAATTCGAAGCCCATTCCGAGATAAAAGTTTACCAACCTCCAATCGATCTCCTCTTCCCAAAACACAAAGAAAATTTGTTCTTTTCTCTTTGAACATAAGCGAAGACCGGAGGATTGTATCAAAAAAAAAGTAAGCAACTGCGAAATCAGATCGAACCTTCGAAGGCCTCAAAATGCGACGAATCACGCTTCGATCGCTAGAGGCAGCAGCGGCGATCCCCATCCCCTTTCCTCCACCAACAACCACCCACCTCGGCTCGCATCCGTACGCCACCCCAAGATTCGAAACCCCCGCCATTTCGATCGGAGGACTAATGCTGCGGTCTCGGAGGGGAAATATGGTTTCGAAATTGAGGAAATTAGGGCTTCTCCGGCTCTCCGATCGTTTTCATGGAGGAGGGCGGAGACACCGAAGTCGGCGAGGCGAGCCTCCCCTGCCACGTGGCGCTAGGAGTTAAAGGCTGACCGCCCGCGCTCCGCCTTTCTGTGGTCATGACGGCTGTGCCGCGCTGGGGAGCACTGTTCCCCGGGCCTTACGCATCTTAGTGAAATGACGTGATTGGCCTTGCTAATAGGGCAATTACGAGAAAAAGCTCGGTCGGTGGTCCTACGCTGCCAACTACGACATTACACGGTCAAAACCAGCATCACAATTTCTGCAAGATCCGGTCTTGTACGGTATAAAAAATATCTGTTGCAACGACGATGTCACATAAATTTATTATAATTTAATAAAAATATTTATATTTTATTAATTATTATATATTTTATCAATTTTCATAATAACATTTAATACTGTCAAATCGACTCAATTTATAAAAATCTACAATTTAATGAGTCGAGTCAGGCTAGCCCATTCAGAAAATGGAACATAATATTGCTGGCCCAGCCAATTCTTTAAAGACTGTGGGCTGGACCAGACCAGTTTATAGGCTTTGAACCTTAAATGACTAATAAAAAATAATAATAATCTGATAAAAAAATCAACATATCCTCAATTGAAAATTGAAACATCATCAATTTAAGCATTTAAAATTCAAAAATTCAATCCAAACATTAATAAAATAGAAATTAAAAATTTCAAACATCACCAATTCAATAATTCATCACACCAAACTATGTAAAATACTAAAATTTAATATCTACAATAAATCATATTTTACTATCTTCATTGGTCTCTTCCTCAAGCTATACGATATTTGAATCTGCTTGTGATACACTTATCTCAAGACTATCATCTTCATCTAAAATTCATAATAATAAAAAAATTAGGTAATTAATCTCATTAGAAAATAAAAATCAATCATTAATCAAGACATTAATTTGGAGCAAAGCCATGCAACTAATTTTGCGTGCAAATAAGAGTTTGAATATTTTCAAAAAAAAGAGAGCTTCTATATTTTTTCAAAATACGACCTCCAATACTAACGGCAGATTCAGATACTACCGTAGTAATTGAAATACTTAGTACATCACGTGCCATAACTGAAAGATCAAGATATTATGTAGTATCACTCCAATATTTGAGTACATCCAAATTACTAAAGTAGTCATAATCAAGTGTTCGCTCTTCCAAATAAAGATCTAATTCAGATTTATCATCATTAGATTTAGTTGCACTCCCATATTTCTTAAACTCCTAAAAAATTTTAAACACATTTACAACAAAAAAGAGAAACAGATGAGATATCAGATATCAAATAATATATAGCTAAAAAGGAATTAAAATTTCAAAATAATAAATTTTAAAGAATATTCAAAACTTACACTAAAAGTTTTTGTATTCTTGATTTTAGCTCTTCCACTTGGCCTAGGCAAAATATTGGATTGAGAATCACTTACATTTGTACTTGATGATGCACCGGACTTACTTGAATATTGTTCATAGAGCTTATACAATTTCATCTTCACAAAATTTCTTTTCTCTTCAACAATAGAAGGATCAATCTTTGAGGAACAAAATTCTAAAAATTCAAGCTTCATGTATAGGTCAAGAATAGCTCCAAATGCAAGCACTATACTATACTCCCAATATTTGTCAAACTTTCTTTTCATTCTTTGAGTCATGTCCCTGATAATCCCATCTTCACTATACAAATTATCATTCAACGTACATTCAATTTTTCAAACTTACAAAAAATATAAGTTGGAGGTCGGATAAGATGAGCCAGAGATCTTATTAGTAGTCTCATAAAATAGTTTCAAGAATTTATATATTTTTTTCCTCTCCTCCATTTATCATCTGTTAGACAATATTTAAAATTTCTATCAACTAATTAGAGACTAGCAAAGTCTTTTCATATTTAAGTACACTATCAAGCATCAAATATGTTGAATTCCACCTGGTTGATATATCTAATCTTAAATCAATTCCTACATCAAGACCTATTTGCTTAACATATTTTTGAAATTTTTATCCTCCCATCTGATCCCCCTACATATTTGACACTCTCTCTGATTTTATACAAGATTCACTAGCCACCTTCAAGCCTTCTTGAACAATGAGATTTAGTATGTGAGTAGAGCAACGTACGTGAAAGAATTCTCCATCACACAATAAGCTATTTTGCAAACGAAGATGACCTTTCAAAATATCTACCATGTTGCTATTAGATGAATCATTATCTAAGATAATAGAAAAAACTTTTTTCCTGTATACCTGATTTTTTCAAGCAATCAAATATAGTTGAAGCCAATTCAACTCTAGTGTGAGGAGGTTCTATGCGAGTAAAATTGAAAATTTTACTGTTTAATTTTCAATTTTTATCAACAAAGTGAGCAGTTAAACAAATATAACCCTCAATAGTGCATGCTGTCCATACATCAGAAGTCAAACACATTCTATTAGGAATCTTAGTCATAGCTTGTTTAAGCTCTCTTTTTCTCTCAAATAAATTTTTGAACATCAACCACAGCAGTATTCCTAGAATTTATCACCATATCTAGATTTATATACTTTGTCCAAGCTCTGATCTAATCATATTCAACAAAATTATAAGACAAGTCATGTTTAATAATAGCTTCTGCAAGCATTTCACGAGAAATCATTTGATCTATTTTTTTAGATCTTATTTTTCCTACTTGATCAATGATTATTTCTCCCATATTATGATATTCAACTATTTTATAACTTTGCAAATGACGATGTAAATGTGAAGTTCCATAATTTGAACCACCAGATTTGGGACCAACTTTATACTCATACTTGCAACCATTACATGTTGCTCTTTCAATTCTATCTTTTGCTTTACCCATTTTTGTGAAAAAATTCCAAACATCTGATGTTCCTATTTTCTACTTCTTATTCATTGATCCAGAAATATTAGATTCAATTCTAATTTCGATTGAAATTTCTGACGATTGAGATTCCATGATTTTTCAAAAATCCTACATAAAAATTATAAAATATAATAAACAAAAGGATACTATCATTAATTCAGTCTATCATGACTAAAGTCTAATGAAATAGTTATTTAATTAATAATTTAATATTAATTAATTTAATTTAACATCCACTGTTAAAGGCTTAAAGCAGTAAAGCAGAGGGAGAGTCAAAGAGAGCTTCATCATACCGACTACCGAGCGAGCTCGAAAGGGAGAGAGATCGAAAGAGGAGGAGGGGGCCAGTGATGGTCAAATCACACAATTCCTGGAGAGAGATCGAACTCTGGTCAAGCTAGATGGAGAGAGATCGAGAGAGGCAGAGAGCCTGAGAGGGAGAGACCAAACTCTGATCCTGGAGCCTGACTCGAAGGTGGCAGCACCGGCGACAAAGAGGAGGAAAATCTCTTGGAGGTTGGATGGAAGGACGTCCGTCGGCGGAAAGAAGAAGGGGCCCAGAGGAGGAGGGGGATCGTCCGGAGGTTGGATGGAGGGGCGTTGGTCGGTAGAAAGGAGGAGGAGCCTGGAGGATGAGGGGGATCGTCCGGAGGTTGGATGGAGGGGCATTCGTCGGTGGAAGGGAGGAGAGGACCGACGACATGGGGCTTTGTGATCGGATTCGAAGGCTGGAGGTGGCAGCACAGACGATGAGGAGGAGGAGGAGGGGGCGAAAGGGAGAGGAACCGACAGAGGCGGTCGTCCTGCTGCTCGACAGAGGCGGTCGTCCTACGGTGATGTGGGGGCAGCAAGGCGGTGGCCAGCGATGTGGGGGCAACGGGGCGACGGTCGATGATGTGGGGGCAGCAGGACGGCGATGGCGGCCGGCGATGTGATGCAGTGGGGCTCGGAAATAAAAAACTTAGGATCCCAGCCTCTCAGAGCGATTAGAAATCTAATAGAATTTTTTTTAAGATTTTTTTTTTAATTTTTATGGCCAACTTGGGCTAGTCCGACCCAACCCATATTAGCCCTTGGACTGATGTGGGGCAGGCCAAACAGGCCCGGTTGTTATTTGGGCTATTCAAATGGCAGCCCAGCCCACCCCATTTACGGGGTTGGGCTAGGTCGGCCCTGTGGGCCAAGCCCATTTTGACAGTCCTAAATTGATACCCCATATTATTGTAGAAAAATATATCCCAAAAAGTCAACCATCAAGTTGTTGACGGTTGAGCAACCAAATATTGTAATTGATTTATTAATAAATAAAATATATTTGGCTTTTTCATCATAAGCTTTCATCTTCTAATGAACTCCGTTGTTATGATGAAGTTCTTAGGACTATTTAGATTCGATAAAGAGAGGATTTATCGATTAGTCCTTAAAACTGTTCACGACCAAATGATAGGCTGTTAATAAGGACGACAGCTTCTATCGAGCATAAGTCGTTGTAGGCCATATTGGTTGGTTGTCCTCTTAACCAAGGAGTGTGGAGACACTGGTATGGCATACAGATGAGATGTAAGGGTACATCATCATTGAACGTGGCTAACTCTAGAGCATTCTGCTGTCGACAATGTCTCTGATGGGATATAGGTATAAGTATCTCTTAGACCTGAGATCGCCACAGTGACTTGCAAGCAACTCACTGTGCTTTGGTACTGGACTAACTGAATTTCTAATTTAGAGATAGAAAGCTTCTGGGCACAGTCAAGTACTTGCGAAGTCAGAGTATGATCGAGATGGGATTGACCACTCCAAGAGTTGGAGAAGAATGAGTCGCTGTATTTCAATTTAGCAAAATCTTGGTCAGGATAATCCATCAGATGGATTTGATATTTTGAAATATAATATGGACAATCTGATCAGAGTTGACAGTTGAACTCTGGGGTGTCCTATGATCATTTTGGTCAAGGAGATAAATTATATGAAAATTATATCCGCATGGGTTCTAAGGATGTTGTTCTACACATTCGACCTATCTGGTCGTCGGGTACCATTGCTAGATGGTCACTTTGATTGATACAGAAATTTATTCTTGTGCTATCGGCTTAGGTTCGGACCTATGAGGTCATACACATTAGAGTTCATGATCCGATCGGATGGTTGATCAATGATTAAGAATCATTCTAGGATTAAATGATCAATACGATTGACATTTAATCCAGTGCAAGTGTTGCAAGAGGATCGATTAGCAATTTGATTGCTAATTGACTTAATTTGATTAAGTCAATGGGCTGAGATTAAGTCTAATTAAATATAATTTAATTAGATTTGGTTTGGTCTTGATTGGATCAAGTCTAATTGATTTATTGGATAAGCCAAGTGCAAGAAAAAACTAGTCCTAGTTCAACTAGGACTTGGGTCAATCTAATTTTTAATTTGATTAAAAAATTAAATTAGATTTAAATTTAATTTAATCTGATTAAATTAGATTCTTAATTGGGTTAAGATCTATTTTAATTGGGTTGATCTAATTTTGGTTTGATTTGATTTGAGAAACCAAATTAAAACAAGTCATGAGATAGAATCCTAGTAAGACTAGGATTCCACCTTGCGCCACATAGGCCCCCCCACGCCCTCTCTCTTATTCCACACCAATTCTCTCTTATTTTGTATGACAAAAGCCCTCTCCCAGGTCTCTCCCACATCCACAAAAGATTTTCTCTCTTCTTTCTTACATGGAAGGTGGTTTGGATCAAATCAAAAAGGAATAAGTTTGGATTTCGAATTCTATGAGATAGAGTTTTAGAAATCCAAAACTCTTTCAAGTTTGCACCGAATTTATCCAAAATTTTTTTTAAAATTTTTATGGCTTTTAGGATATATATTGTGCACCCTTTGCTGGTGGTCCATGCACGAAAATAAGAAGGAGGCGCTCAAAAGTTGGGCACCCCTTTATCTTGCCATGTTTGGATAAGCCTTGACTAGGTATTTGACCTAGACAAGGACTCTATCATATCTCTCTCTATAAAATAAATTTCTTCATAAAATTTTCATAGAAGATAGAGATTTGAGAGATCTTTGGGGCATCCAAAAATCAGAGAGAAAGACCTTTGGGTCGTGGAGATATAATAGACATAAGATAGGGTGTCTAGAGAGAAAAATAAGAAGAAGAAGAAGAAGAGGGTCTTCTTCTAGGATTGTTGTGTTCATCTTTTTTCTTCCTCCATCTTGAGTTTTCTGAGAGTGTCTTAGATCTAAAACTCATCCTCCTACTTCTCATCTTTGAAAAAGTCCAAATCAAGAAGAAGGAGGCACCTAATCAACCATCAAAGAAGGATCAGCGCAGTACTAGCATACTGTGCTGATTTCCTGAAGCAGAACTTCTGATCGAGATTCGTGGACTCGTGTGGATGACTCCTAGAGGTCAGATGCATGTGCGGCTAGCAACATCATCCTCAAGTCCGGATCAAAAAGGTTAGAACGTCTAACTTGCAAGGTAATAGATCTGATCTATTGTTTAATACATACATTAGATGTAGTATAGAAACATGTTGATATGATCAACATGTAGTTCATACTCTATATATTTTAATTTTTGATTTAATACTATACAATAATCATGTAATAGGATCTTAGATTTAGGAATTCTCTGATTTTAAAAAATAAATTTTGATTTATTTTAGTCTTTCGCTGCTTGATCTTGAAAAAGTTTCAAGATCTAACCCTGAAACCCTAGATCTGGTTTCTTCAATTATCCCATCGATTCTTGATTTTTAATTGAGTTGTTATAAATTTGATATGATATTACCGTTGCAATGAAAATCTTCTCGTACGGCACTAGATGAACTATCCAGTCAGCTTATTTGCAATACATGCACCATGAGAGTGTCACTCAAAATAATATGGAGGGAGAATCATCCTAGCCAACGATCGTCGACTCGAAATCGAATCTCATATCGGCTAGCCAGCAGTATAAATCGGTATATCACTATATCGGGTTATATTGGTTCATTCGATATCGAATCCAAACTGATACAAAAATGAGTGATGAATTGGAAAGATAAAAGAGAGAAAAAAGGAGGGAAGGAAAGAGAGGTCGATGAAGACACTGATGATGGTCACCAAAGAGCCACGGAAGTCCTCGGAGGGCCACCGAGGCCTCCTGAGCTCCATGGTCTTCCGTGAAAGGAAATAAGAGCTGAGAGAGAAAGGAGAGAAGAGGAGGGAGGAGGTGGGGGAAGGCCATCGAAGGGCCGCCTAGTAACCATTGTAGTTGCTCGACGGTCCAAATTTACTCTACAATCACCATGGATTAAAAATAAAGACATTCTCCTATGCCACCCTGGCAAGTCTATTGTCGACTTCACTACTTATCATATATTTTAAAAAAATACAATGAAATAGAGGCACCATCCCAATTTTAAATTGCTGGCTACCATCTTTCCCTCACTCTTTTTCTCTCCCTTCTCCTCTCTCTATCTCTCTCTTCTCGCATCTTGTGGAGCACTACAGAGCCTCGGATGCCTCGATAGCCCTCCAGTGACCTTGATAGGCCACTGTCAGTCTTTTCTCCTTCTTTTCTCTCCTTCTCTTTTTCCTTCTCCGTCACTCGATTTTCAACAACGTTTCGAATCAAATATATGAACTATACCGATTAGCCATCAGTATGATTGGTACATCCCAAACCATCTCTTTCAGATCGGTTCAATAAATCATGATCCTAAATTATTATTAAAATTGTTAAACAACAAAAATATGAAGTACAAAAAAAAACCCATCCCAAAGTCTTTCATAGCCTCACATATTCCTGCATCTGCTTCCTACATACTTATACAGTGATGTTTGATAAAAAATCATAAAGTGATTTTAGCTTTGTCAAAAAATTAAAAAAGTATAGTTGGAAAAAGCTCTATTTTAAAATTTTACTTAAAAATACTTTCTAGTTAATGTCAAAAAGCTATTTTTATTGAAATAAAAAATTTTAATAACCAAAATATCTACTAAATCTTATAATTACATCTTATATAATATCATATTATTATACTATAAATATAATATAATATAATAATAAATTAATATTATGATATGTTATAAATATATAACATAATTTATTATAATATTATTATATTATAAAAATATAATTTGATATAATAATATTGAATAATAATATAATATTATTATATCATAATAATAATATAATATAATATAATAATATTTTGATAATAATATAATATAATTATTTTATAATAATATAATATAATCTATCATTAAAGTAGATTATAACCAATATATTATATTATATTATAAAATTTTTATAATTATTATAATAATATTATATTATATTATAATATTATGTTACATTATATGATGTAATAATATTTCTAATGCATAATAATATATAATAGGATAAATTATAAAAATCTTTCTGAGAATAGGTCGAAATTACAAATACATCGGTAGTTTTTAAAATCTACAGTTGTATCCTTAATATTTTAATCAACCCTATAGTCTAATCTGTATCGTTAGACAGCTCATTAATGTTAACTTAGATTTATTTGCCACGTCATTATGAATTTTTGAAATGATCAAAATAGCCTCGAACAAAGGATTAAAAAAATGAAGTGGGCATCTTTCTTTCTATGAAATCTGGTCTCCTCTCTAGCTTCATTGTTCTCATCTCCAACGACAACCTCATGCGCCGATGTTCTTTACTCTATCTCTCATGTGTCTTACGCTACCTTCCAAGTTTTCTCCTCCCACTGAAATCTGCTTCACCCTCTCTATTTGCGATCCACCCTCTTTGTCTGATCCAATGCCTTATCGAAACCTAGACCAACTTGTGATAGTGGAGGTGTTCGACTCCAGTCCACTGGGTTCAGAGAACAGCATCGAGCTAACGCAGATCGATTGGCCATAGATGTAGTTAGGATTGAGCTTGCTGTCGGAGATCTTCTAGTTTTGGGAGGAAAAAAATTGGTGTGGTTGAGGTCGGACAGCATCTTGAAGATCTAGACCTAAAAAGCAAGGAGGACTGCGATGGGTTCATAGAGGCCGAAATGATGGTGCCATTCCGATAGCAAGACAGGATGCGGCCAAGATTGGTGTTATTGAATCTGGTTGGAGGGAGATTGAGGATGGTGGGCTTGGTCTGGCTGTTGAGGACCTTGGAGAAGTCTACTTGCTAATAGTGCTCGCCTCGGCAGCCATAGATGCAGGGGTTGGCATTGACGAGAAGGGGGTAGGCGCCCTTCATGGAATAGATGAACTAGTCATGCATCCACTCCCAGGAGAGGTGCCAATTGTCGAGGCGGCTAAGAGGGCTATGGTTGTCGATGGTGACAAGGGTGAAGTAGCTAGATTCAAAGGTTTGGATGATGTCGTATGAGATGGTGAGGTCACCGGAGCAGTAGGGGATGTAGGAGTCAGAGATGTCAACATCGAAGGAGTTGGGGGTGAAGTCAAGGTTGGGGATAGAGCAGGTGGTGAGGAAGGTGTTGGAGGTGGTGGTGGCGAAGGGATAGAAGAAGGTGGGGTTGGCCAGGGAGAGAGAGGAGGGGAGGGGAGCCGAAGAAGGTGCCATCGACGGAGATCTAGATTTGGATCTTGGAGGGATCGCTGATGACCTCAATAGGGTGCTTGAGTTCGGGATTTGAAAAGCCAGAGAAGGAGGTGGTGGAGTCATTGGAGGTGGAATAGGGGAAGGCGGAGTCGTCGCTAAGCATGATGGGTGATGCGGAGACGAGGATGTCACGATGGTAGAAGTCGATGAGGAGCTCCTAAGCCTTAAGGTTGGTCATGCCCAAGTTGAGAATGGTGGTGGTGGCGTTGAAGGCCCAGGGCTACTAGTTGAGGTCGTAGAGGAAAAGATGATGATCGGAGGGATAAAAAGAAATATTATGAAGGGTAATTTGGTCATTGTATAATTTTAAAATTTTTTCAATAATACCATTATATCGCAGGGTGTAAGTTTAGATTTTTCAAACTATTAGGTAAAAGTATAATAAACGTAAACCTCAGAAGGATTTTATAATTTATCATATATAATATTATATTATATTATTCTCCACTATATAATACCATGCAATGTTTTTGTAATTTTATCATATCAAAATTATTTTTTTATTTAAATTACCAAATATATATTCAAATTTTAAAGTATTTTATAAATGTGGTTTCCAAATAACAAACAGCTTTTTATAAAATTTCTACTTCTAAATACTCCAAAAGCTCTACTACCAATAGCAATCTCAAACAGGACCTTAGGCTGGCAGGACAAAAGGCACCAGCCTGTGCCTACCTATGTAAGCTGCTAGCGGTATTCTGACATCTACCATCATTGATCATAAGTTATGAACTTGATTTAGAGTTAGGATTCTACATTATATGGAGGCTTGTGTAACCCTAGATAATAACTTTCTAGCAAATGGATGGAACTATCATGATGCACCATGTTTGACACCCATTGCAACTCTGTATTCTTAGAATCACAATAGTCATCCATCTTGAAATGAATGTTGTGCCAGCTATCTAGAACTACATAACTTTCTGTAGTGCAAAATACACATGATGGAGAATCTAAACTCATTGATTTGGATTGTGTGATGCACATCATCTTAACTAGCTATCGGCAATTGAGTTTTGGGTCTTACGTAAAACCTAGCTCGGTGGATCCATCCATAGATAGCTAAAGCCAACCAAATTCATTTGCACCATTGTCTATGCCCTTAATTAGATTATGCAATGTTGCTTTAGAACATGGCCTTAAGTTTCCATTCCCATTTTTCTAAATGTAAGTGATGCAGCATTTTACCCTTATCTCAAAGCAAATAAGCCCTTGGGCACCAAGGGGAGAAAGTGTGTGTGTGAGGACGATGTAAAAGATTAATTCCCTCTCCACTTAATGTGTGGGGCGCAAGTTTTGGAGCAGTGCCTTCCCTCTTCTATAATTTCTTTCATTCAATCAATGAGATGAAGTATGAAAGATGTCCACATTATTTGGTTCAAAAATAATTTCTCAGATCAGGGGATTAGGTGATGGTTTAGAACTTCATATGGTTTAGAACTTCATATGGTTAGGTGATGAAAAAAAGCTGAGCGACATTTAATATCTATTCTATTATTAATTGTATGATGTGATTCCATGTGATTAGACGGTGCACTCCACGTTAATTTTGCTATACCGCATGCGGTGCATAAAGAATTTCTCTAGATTTAAAGTTGATTGGTAATCTTTTTGGCCCATTATTCTTTCTACAGCATATATCACTTATTCCTAATGCAAAGTTTCCTGTTATTATGGGAGACAACCCTGAGGGACTACTGGTTTGATGCCCAAGCTGAAAAGATGAGTGGTATGCCTATTTAGTCTAATAGAATGATGGGCTAGAATGAAACTCCACAAACTTTGGTCATCGTCACTGCCAAATTTTTGAAAAATTAAGAAAATGACTTCTATAACACATTGTTCTTGGCATCTTGCACACTATCTACTTATCTACATTATAGTGGAGTTCGGACGGCAGTTTATTTACCATCGATAACCAAGATGAGACCCATCAAGTTTAAGATGTCTGGAATCTCTTCCAAACTATCAGTATGTTGAGAGGCAACATTGAAGCTATAAGATCCATCTGCTTCATGTTCGGTCAATGGTTTGTTCATGGCAACATTGCAGATTTTTGCAGTCAATATTAACTATATGAAAGTTTGAAATTTAAGTTGCATTTTTTATGGAGATTGGTATTGGGGATGGGAACTTTTACCATTTTTCCCTTCTATTTTCTTTTTTTTTTTGAGAGTAATGTAATAGAGCTTTGCTACCAAAAGCTCTAATATTTTTTAAATAATATAAAAGTAGCAGATTTCGAAGCACATTTATTCAATCTACTTCAATTTTTTTCTAAATTTTTTGCTTTGTGACAAAAATATCCTTTTCCTCCATAGAACAGAAAGAATAGTATTATTATTTTTTAATACTTATATGACTTTTTGTGAGTATATATGATATTCTAAACTATATGTATGACTTTTTATGACATCTTGAATAATATATATAATTTTTTAATATTTTATATATTTTTTTATGAATATATATGACATCCTGAATGATATATATGATTTTTTATGAATATATATGACATATAAAATAATATATATGATTTTCTGATACCTTATGTGACTTTTTATCAATATATATGATATTTTGAATAATATATATATTTTTTATGAATATATATATATTTTAAATAATATATATGACTTCTTGTATCTTTATATAATATATTATTGGGTATTATAACCAACAGAAAGTCATATAAGATATTAGAAAGTCATAATAATCAATAAGATCATATAAAGATATAAAAATTAAAATAATCAATAGGATATCATATAAATATACAGAAAGTCATATATATTATTTAGGATATCATATATATTATTCAAATATCATATATATTGATAAAAAGTCATATAAGATATCAGAAAGATATATATTATTCAAAATATCATATATATTTATAAAAAATTATATATATTGCTCAAGATGTCATATGTATTTATAGAAGTCATATATATTATTCAAAATATCATTTGTACCCATAAAAAGTTATATAAAATATCAAAAAATCATATATATTATTCAAAATATCATATAAAAATATAGGAAGTCATATATATTGTTTCGAATATTATATATATTCACAAGAAGTCATATATTATTCAAAATATCATATATATTCATAGAAAGTAATAGAAGGCATCAGAAAGTCATAATTAGAATATCATATAAAGATACAAAAAGTCATATATATAATTCAAGATATTACATATACTCATAGAAAGTCATATAAGGTATCAGAAAGTAATAATACTATTCTTTCTTTGTTCTATGAAGAGAAATGATATTTTCGTAATAAAAAATTTGATAAAAAAAAGCTAAACGATATTTAATATCTATTCCATTATTAATTGCACTATGTGGTCTCATGTAATTAGACAATGCGCTCCATGTCAATTTTGCTACACCACACATGATGCATAAAGAATTACTCTTAAATCTAACCATGTAAATAAAAAAAAAGCTTCCATGGGCCAGCATTAATTCAACCAACCATAGTAGCCACATCACTAGAATTTGCACTTCCACTTCTTTATCTTCTATTTTCCTTAGTTTCAAATAGAAAAATATTTCCATTTAATCTTTCCATTGCCCAAAAAGAAATATATATATGCTTATATGCGGTATAGCAAAATTAACGTGGAGTACACCGTTTAATCACATGGAACCACATCTTACAATTAATAATAGAACAGATATTAAATGCTGCTCAGCTTTTTTTCATTAGATTTTTTGTGACAAAAATATTCTTTTCCTTCGTAGAACAGAAAGAATAGTATTATTATTTTCTAATACCTTATATGACTTTCTATAAGTATATATGATATTCTAAACTATATGTATGACTTTTTATGATATCTTGAATAATATATATAGATTTTTGATATTTATATAAATTTTTATGTATATATATGGCATCCTGAATGATATATATGATTTTTTATGAATATATATGACATCTTGAACAATATATATGACTTTCTAATACCTTATATGATTTTCTATCAATATATATGACATCTTGAATAATATATATAATTTTTTTATGAATATATATAATATTTTAAATAATATATATAATTTTTTATATCTTTATATGATATACTGTTAGGTATTATAACCAATAGAAAGTCATATAAGACATTAGAAAGTTATAATAACCAATAAGATCATATAAAGATACAAAAAATCATAATAACCAATAGGATATCATATAAACATACAGAAAGACATATATATTATTTAGGATATCATATATATTATTCGAAATATCATATATATTGATAGAAAGTCATATAAGGTATCAGAAAGATATATATATTGTTCAAGATATCATATATATTCATAAAAAATTATATATATTATTCAAGATATCATATATATTTACAGAAGTCATATATATTATTCAGAATATCATATAAAATATAAAAAATTATATATATTATTTAAAATATTATATATTCATAAGAAGTCATATATATTATTCAGAATATCATATATATTACAAAAAGTAATAGAAGGCATCAGAAGCCATAATTAAGATATCATATAAAGATACATAAATTCATATATATAATTTAAGATATTATATATACTCATAAAAAATTATATAAAATATCAGAAAGTAATAATACTGTTCTTTTTTTGTTCTATGAAGAGAAAGGACATTTTCATAATGAAAAATCTGATAAGAAAAGCTAAGCGGCATTTAATATCTATTCTATTATTAGTTGCACTATATGGTCCCATGTAATTGGACAGTGCGCTCCACGTCAATTTTGCTGCACCGCACATAATTTACAAAAATTACTCTTAAATCTAACTATGTAAACAAAAAAAAAGGCTTCCATGGGCTGACATTAATTCAACCAACCATAGCAGCCACATCACTAGAATTTGCACTTCCACTGCTTAATCTTCTATTTTCTTAGTTTCAAACATAAAAATATTTCCATTTAATCTTTCCATTGCCCAGAAAGAAAAATATATATGCTTACATACAAACAGGGTAATTAGGCATTTCCTATATAATAAATGTAGTATAAATATTTGAGAAATGTTAATAGTTTTTTGTTATTTTTATGCCACAATTATTTCATTAGTGCAAGATAAGCTTTGACTTGGGTTTTGGACTGATCATGCACTTACTCCACAGTTGATTTGCATAAATTACTAGTGAGCAAAATATTCAAAATATAGAAATAGTATTACCAACGCATAATTGTGGCCCATCATCAATCATTATTTGTTCATGGAAGCAATATTTGACTTTTGCAAATAACTAGTGCCTTCTCCTAAATAGATTTATTATTCCTCACTTATCATATTTTTTAACTTTAAAAAATAAAATATAAATTTTAAGAAAAAAAAAAAACAAGAAAAAAGTCCCTTCGCTTTTCTTTTTTCAAAAGAAACTTCTCAAATCTCTCGTCCCTTTCCAATTCTTCCATCTCTTTCTCAAAAAATCATGATGTTCAAATCTAGGTTTGCATAAGGGGCTTTCTTAGGTGGGGTAAGGAGAAACCTTGAAGAACTTAATTATTTTGGCTGCAACATAAGCAAGTCTGATAAAGGAGATAATGAAAGTTGGGAGCCACCAAGCACCCAAATTTTGATGTCCATTCCATCCCTTCTCCCAAAATCCCACCTCTCCAGCACCCAAGCCCACATCCAAAAACCATGGAAGAATCCCCTTCCACTCCCCCACCCCAACATTCCAACTCCACAAACATCAAAATCCCCAATAAATCAAGAAGAACAACAAGCCCCCAGCATTCCTCCCCTCTCCAATCATCCCCTCAACTCCCTCATAGATTCCATCAAATCCTTCTCCTCCCATGGCCACCTTTCCAAGGCCTTCACCACCTTCTCCTTTCTGCGCCTCCACTCCTCCTCTCTTCTCCTCCCCATCCCCCTCTCTTGCCTTCTCTCCTGCACCACCTCCCAGAGAGCCCTCCCCCAGGGCCACCAGCTTCATGCTCTTATCCTCTCTCTTGGCCTCCAAGACCACCCTTCTCTTCTCCCCAGGCTCACCACCTTCTATGCCACTTTAACCTCCGTTCCGATGCCCGTGCAGCAGTCTTTTCGTCGAACACCTTCCATGTCCTTCCATGGAATCTGCTCATCTCCGCCTGTGTTCGAGATGGCTTCCCTGCCGACGCCCTCCTCGTCTACAAAGAGATGGTTCGGAGGGGCGTCGAGCCCGATCGTTTCACTTTTCCGTCCGTTCTCAGGGCTTGCAGCGAGGTTCTCGACTTGGATTTGGGAAAGGAAGTGCATCGATGCATCGAGAACGGTAGCATGGGGTGGAATTTGTTTGCTTACAATGCTTTGGTGGCAATGTACTCCAAGTGCGGGGAGTTGGGTGTTGCCCGGAAGCTGTTTGATGAGATGCCTGAGAGAGATGTGGTGAGTTGGAATTCGATGATCTCGGGCTATGCTTCGAAGGGGATGTGGGATAAGGCTCTTGAGTTGTTTGACATGATGCGGGCGGGGAGCTTGGAGGTGAGCTCTGTGACTTGGAATACAATCATTGGAGGCAGCTTGCAGATGAGTAATTATAGAGAAGCACTGAGACTGATTTCTCAAATGAGAGCGAGTGGGTCTGCTATGGACTTTGTGACATTGATTGTTGGCTTGAATGCATGTTCTCGGCTTGGTTCTCTGAGATTGGGGAAGGAGATTCATGGGTTGGCAATCCATACCTTTTGCGACGGGTTTGAGACTGTGAGGAATGCATTGATCACAATGTACTCGAGATGTAAGGATATGGACTCTGCTAATATTTTGTTTCAGATGGCTGAAATCCGGAGCTTGGTGACATGGAATGCTATGATTGCGGGCTTCGCCCTCTCAGACCAAGCAGAGGAGGCTTCCCAGGTTTTCCGAGACATGATCCACTCTGGAGTTGAACCAAACTATGTGACGGTTGTGACCTACCTTGCTCTCTGCGCTCGGGTTGCAAACCTGCAGCACGGGCGAGAGCTCCATTGCTTCATAACCAAGCATGGATTCGAGGGCCACCGATTGTTGTGGAATTCTCTCGTTGACATGTACTCCAAGTCGGGCAGGATCTTGGTAGCTCGAAAGGTCTTTGATGTGATGAGTGACCGTGACGAAGTCTCCTACACTTCGATGATTGCAGGGTATGGAATGCAAGGTGAAGGCATCACTGCATTGGAGCTTTTTGATGGCATGATTGATAGTGGGATCAAACCAGACCATATAGCCATGGTGGCTGTCCTATCGGCCTGCAGCCACTCAGGACTTGTATCCCAGGGCCAGGCACTCTTTGAGAAGATGGTTGATTCTTATAGCGTTGTGCCGCGAATGGAGCACTACTCTTGCATGGTGGATTTATTCAGTCGAGCAGGTTTATTGGGGAAGGCAGAGGAGATTCTTGTGGAACACCATTCCCACCGACATCTGCAATGTGGGCAGCTCTTGTTGGGGCATGTCAGGTCTATGGGAACACAGAGATTGGGGAGAGGCAGCGAGGATGCTGCTGGAGATGAGGACCGACAATTCCGGGCATTATGTTTTGATTGCTAACATGTATGCAGCTGCTGGGTGTTGGGAAGAACTAGCGAAAGTGAGGACAATGATGAGAGACCTGGGTGTTAGGAAGGCACCAGGTCTGGCATGGGCTGATCTGGGGAATGGATTCCATCCATTTGTGGTGGGGGATAGATCAAATCCACTCGCTCCTGAGATCTACGAGATGTTGGAGGGGTTGACCGACCAAATGAGGGATGCTGGATATGTTGGCAATCTGGATTTGTGGTTAGAGGAGGAAACTAAGGGTTAAAGTTGCAGAGAGTCCAGGATGTAAGTCAAACCCTCAGATGGAATTCTCAAAGATGAGGATTGAAGAGGAATTCTTCCTTTATATTTCTGGTATCATAAATTTATAGCATTCTACATTCAGATGAGAAATTTAAGGTCATCTTCTCTTGCTACCGACACTTATGGGAACTGCAACTTCATGACAATAACTGCTTTTCTTCAGGAATCATTTTATGTCAAGAACTGCAACCAAAGCTTGTGATTTGGCACATTTGGAGTGACCTCTTCAATTATGTTATCACCGATGATGTTCTACAGAATCCACACCCGTTTATCTGCTGGTGATGCCCATCCTAAATGACTGGCTTTAGAGTGGATGTTAGCGAAGAAAGAATAGAATGCAAAAAGAGGAATTCCATGATCAGAATCTGGTTATACAAGGACAATTTAAACATGAAACTGGCATCCCAAGCTCAAGCTTCTAACTCCAGAAAGCTCATGGAACTGATGAAGCAATTGAGCGCCTACAGAGAATTTAAATTGAGGAAGCAGAAAGGAGGGAAAAAAAAAATTTCATTTTTCTTTAAGTTATTGGGAGCGTAAGGTCAGTGATTGGACATTAAAAAACAATAAAGGGTTCGATATTTCTTGGATTTTTTTTTCCTTTTGTTTTGAAATCACTATATTATGGCTTCTTTGCCATGGGAGCTTTCCGGTAAGATTTCATCAATGGGCTTAATCAATTGTTATAAGGAAGTACTAATTCTGGACCACAAAGTTAACTAGTTTTATCCACATCTTGCATGGTGTTTTTTTTTTTTCTTTCTGTTTTTTGAAATCAGGAGGGGCTAATCTCACATGGAATAAGCTCTGGCCTATGATTTTATTAAAACAGTATCTAGACTACACCAGGATAACATAATCAAGCTTCGAAACCATGCTATTTGCTGTTTATGTGTAATTGCTGACAGGAGATAAATATGAAGCTAGAGAATTAGTCTAGTTTACAATGTAATCATTTACTATATGATTCTGGTGTTATCATTTATCTTTTAAAAAATTTCAAGTGAAGCTTCCATGAAACACAGACACAAGCAGATCCAAGAATATCAGTGGGAATAATGATGAGAAAACTTGGAAAGAAAAGAGTTGCCACGGGCATGGTGAGATTGGAGATCACTCTAGTACACTTAGCCAGAACGTGGACATGGATGGACTGACTTGTTCCATGGTTGTGTCCCTTGATCTCAAAGTCCATCTTTTGTAGAAGTGTTCCAACATTCAGATTCCATAGTGAGAGGGAAGTTGCAACAACTCAATTCCATCCCATCTCCAACGGATAGATTAGTTCTACTCAATTTCTCGACTTATGTAATTGTCCAGATGGTTTGTTTATCTTGGTTTCATGGCCACAACGGTCAACCAATAAAATAGCAAATGAGAATTATAGCCCTTAAAAGATTATAATCCTAAGCACATGAAATGCATCTGAGGTAAATCATGTATTGATGTAAATGGATATCCTTGTCGTCTGACCTTAAAAATTCTAAGATTATTAAATTTCTCTCCAGTAAAAACTGGATGGTGTGTTTTGAGAACACAGACAAGCGGCGATATTAGACTTTGGACCGAGGCTCAGGACCACAAATAAAGCCTCGAGTGTTCGCTTTTGCACCAGCCAAGCACCAGTGAGAGCCCATCTGTTTTGGGAAAGAAAACAAAGAAGTAACATGCCTAACAACCAACATCCTCTATTTAATTGTCGTAACACCTTTGGCCTCATTTATATTAATCAAACAAAGTAGACCAAGATCAAGAATACTACAGACCCGTTTGATTTACGGAAAACTTTTCTTTCTAGAAAGTGACTTCTGAGAAACTAATTTTTAAAAATAAAATTTTGAGATGTTTGATTGGTCATGAAAAAATGATTAATTACAGAGTAACTTACATTTAGTTGAATACTCATTTTTCTAAAAAATTATATAAAATATCTATTATACCTTTAATAGATATGAGATTATACTTTTTTACTCCTAAATTTTATATAAATATTAATATTATATTTATATTAATATAAAATATAATATTAATATGTTATGATATAATATTAGGCCATAATAATTTATTATGTTAACATAATACAATATATATTAATATTATATTAATATTTTTATATAATAAATTTATTAATATATATATTAAATATAATATTATATTAATATTAATATTAATATATAAATATAAGTATTATATAATATTAATATTAATATTATATTTATATAAATATTAGAATAATATTAATATAATATTATATTACTGTCCAATGTTTCATCCTAGCCATCCATTGGTATTTTGTAAAATCTTAACCATAGATCTTAAAAAGATATTTTAAAAAAAAAATACCACCACTTTCCATTCTATGGGAAGTGCCAAAGTCCAGCTTTTCTATGGATTTTCACTTTTCAGAAAATATGGGAAGTGACTTCTCATCGGAAGAGTTTTTTTCATTTTCTCTTCTCTTAAAATTCCAACTAAATAAGAGATCCCCTCTCTACTTTTCAAGAACTGCTTCTTCTCCTCTTCACTTTCTGTCAACGAAACGAGTCCTACATGAATCTTATGGGAAAAGATTAATATAGTGAATGAATGACCCTCGGCAAACAACTCAAAAGAAGCAGGTCCATCCCCATGTAATATATGTCAATTATGGGTGGATTCTTTGATATTAGGTCGACTATAACCTTATTGTTTCAGGATTACAAGGATTGTTAACTATCTTTGCTATTATGATAATAATTTAAGCTTTTATTCATGCTTTTCATCACATGATGGCAGTGGTCGAAGTGACACTCGATAACTAGTAGTAAAAATGATATGAATATTATCCATTCGTATCTATTTTTATATCTAAATCAATTCAGATATGAAAAAAAATTTGAAGATCCGACTAATATTCATATTCATATTCATATCTATAAAAAAAAAAAAGATATGGATAGATAATTATCAGATTCATATCCGAATATTCGAATTTACATATAATCCTATATAATATTATATAATATTTATTAATTTTTAAAAAATATTTATTATATAAAAATATTATTAATTTGATTTATCATTTATTTAGTAATATTTTTAGTCCTGTAATTATAAAATTTAGTTGTCTAAATTATATCCGTAGTTATATCCATACTTTCCATATTTATATAAAATAAAAATAGATATAAATATTTATATCTAAATAATATTTATATTAATTAAATAAAATAAATATAAATATAGATATATTAATGTATATCTGATCCGATTCGAACTTTAGAAGTAATTCTCCATCTTTATTTTACAGCCCAAGACAGCAGCTAACTTTTACACAGCGAATGATGAAACTTTAACCCGTAGTCCAAAGACATCCAGTCAAAGTGACGCAGTGCTGGTCCCCAGCACCCACCTACCGATTATAGATCCAGCCAAGTGCTCCAAACGATTGGAGATCCACCAAATCAGCGGCTCTCGGTGAATCACGGGACGTGAAGATTCTGTCACTTCCTCACGTGAAACTATGCGCCCATGACCTCCACCCCTCCGGCTATAATGGTTTTAGCTTCTTGGTAGACAGGAAATTTATTTATTCTATTCGCTTCCACCAGTCTTCCAAGAAGGTTCAAAAGCTCTTCCTCCCTTGTCCCTCAGATCCAAGATCTCTCTTTTCCTCGGATCTCATCAAATGGTACGCGCTTTCATCCCACTTCCTCTCCCTTGTGGCATCTACAAGGTTCTTTCTTTCTTTTTCTTTTTTCTTTTTTTTTTTCTGATTGATATGAATGACTCCTTCATCCTTTTTTTTTTTACTTTGAATCTTGTTGCTCGGCTCATCCGATAGAAATGATATGAGGTTGAAGATGATTTTCATAACATCTCTGACGTTATTTGATGCATCTTTGCTTGAAAGAAGTTGGGTTTTGGAGTAAGAATGAGAAAAAATGATTCTCATTCTAACCGTTTGGTTGGTAAAAAATTCTGTTTCTACTTCGATTCTATACTCTCTCTTAATATTCAAATTTTATTCTAATTTCAATTTTGATCATGAAACAAATATATTGAAGGATATGATCATTCTGATTCCTGTTCTACTCTGCCAACAAACGGAAAGTGCTGCCTGGTAGAGCCAAAGCTGGCCAATTTTTGGTCACAAATAGCTTTGATCAGGTGCTGAGAACTGACACTGAAGCGGTATTGATGTTATTTAGGATTACCAGCGGAACGAAGAGCATTGCTTTTAGTGAAGCGGTTCTCAACGAGGTTTTTGATGTCTTAGATTTCGCCTCTTGAGCTGTTTTCCCAGGAAATGCTCGGTCTGGATCTACAAAAGTTCCGGGAGCATCAAACCAGCGGGAAACGTCGGTTGAAGTATCGCAAAGCGTTTCGTACTTTCCACGAGGCTCTTTCTTGAGCGTGCTTCCGGAAACGCGTTCTCTCCGGGAAACGTCATGTTATCCTATCCTGTACCTGTTGGCTCTCGTAAAGTCTTCGCCCCTCTTGACCGAGGTGATGGCCAAAGCCCAACCACCAATTAAATGATCGGTTAAATCCAGTCGTTCGATGTGAGTTGACGGATGAACAGCATTGATTTAAGCATGGGCCCTGACGGTGTAGAGAACTCGGCTATTCTGCCTTTTGGATTGAGGAGGACATCCCATGTTCCATTTTTGTCTTGGTCCTTTTCATAGATTGGGCATTTTGAGTTGAGCTCCTTTTTGCTCTTATTATAACTTTTCAGCTGGTTCGTTGGAACATCATGATCCATTGATATACTAAAAAGATAGGCAAGGAAACCCCAATCATGGCATTGGCGTAATTCCAGGTGGGGGGTCCTGCCAAGCCAATAGATTATCCTATCAAACTACATAGGTCATCCTTCATTATGATATTCACAAGGTACCTAAAATGGGTTCAGATTGTATCTTTTGCATGAAAGAATGGTCAATCTTTTTTTGCAATGGGATTGTTGGATGGTGCTCCATAAAACTCTTAAAGCATTCTGAACTTTTTGGACCATCCACTCATATAGATCTCAAGTAGCCATTACACAATCCAATAATGGATGCACGTGAAAAATGGTGCATCATTCTTTCGTATCAAAGATACAATCCATTGATCTTATATGTCCATAGGAGAGGGGAGGCATTTCATGATAGTATATTCTAGTGTATTGATATGGTAGAGCTAGGTCCTTTTTTGGAGATGCAACATAATCTATATTCAAAGAAACAGTCATCTAAAATAAACCTGTAGTTTTTTAAGTCAAGGATGATATAAATTTTTAATCCATCACCAACTAGCTTGGGTCCATTTTTGAAAGTCTGGGCAAGCCATCGAAGGAAAAATCGGCATCCAAAAGAATCTTGGGCAATCAATAGAATACCAATCATCCCATATAAAATTATTAGAACATTATATTTCTGTTAAAAGGTGATTTTTGTTATACTAATTTGCATGTCCCAAGTTTCTTACAATGGTAAAACAATTACTCCTTTCATGGCTCCACAAAAAATAAAAAAAATAATATATATATATATATATATATATATATATATATATATATATATATATATATATATACCTTCCACCATACATGCAAGGTTCTAAATATTGTAGGACAGAGTTGTCCCAGTTTCTCCATGGAATGGGGCTCTGCTGTCTTACCCCATTTTGATGGTCGTCCAATCATACATCCTTATGGATATCTTCCATCACTCTTCTATCCTTTTTTTTTTCCTTCTTTTCTTCTATCTTTCTTTCTTTTCTTATTTTTGTTCTATTTTGTATCCCTCCTTTTATTTCTTTTTTCCTATTTCTCCTTTTTTTTTTTCTCCTTTCTTTTCTTTCTTTCTTTTCTTTTCTCCATTTTTCTTTCCTCTTTCTTCTTCTCTTGCTGCATGAAGGATGGATTTTTGAGTTCTGACACCATCCTAGTCCCATCTTTTTATAAAAATGAGATAGGATGGCTAGAATGTCCTCATCCTATTAGGACTTCAAACCTCACATATATAGATAATTCTATGAATAAGCAGTTCAGAAATTCAAATAGTCCAAGGTTAAGTGAAAAGTTAACATAGCATCAAAGCAAAAGCTAGGAAACATTATGTTCTCTAAATAAGAAATTACATCTCAAGCTTCCTTCCCCCGCCCGCGTAACATATGTTAAAAAGGTGAAGAACTTTGAAAATCCAATATACATAAAAAAACATAACTTGGAAGCTAAGAAAATGCATAGAAAAATATGTTACACATCAACCTTTCTGTTTCTTATGTTTTCATTATTATTCAATAGACAAATAAAACTTGTGATGCATGTTTAATCACGATCAATTATGTAGTTATTCTCTTTATACCATATGATAAAAATGAAATATATCTCATGCTAATCATGTTGAAACATATCTAAACAGCTCAAATTGATTAGGTTGGCTGGTCATCCCGATGGTGTGCACCGATCCTCTATCTCTTCTACTAGTGATGCGCTCCTATTCTTAACTTCATAGGCCATGCCTTCGACGTCGTTACTTTGAAGAAATTAGAATGCTCAAGACTAAACAGCTCGAATCCATGCCATCGGATCATGTGCAACTTTTGTTGAGTCACTTGTACTCCAAATTTTATTCAAGAATCAAAATAGCCTCATAAGCACTCAAGAATTAAATAATCCGAGATTGGCCTTGATCATGTGTGTATGTATCTTGGCAATTTGGCAAAGATAGACATCCACCATGTGAGCTGTCTTTGGGCCATCTCTCCACTCCAAGGCAATGACAAAACCAATGATCAAGTAAGTCCCAAAGATGTAGAAAAATGAGCACAGAAAGGCAAAACTAGAAGGCCCTCATAGAACGTTGTCCCCCTCCCAAAGCTTCAATAATTAAGAATCCTTTTCATGCCAGTAGAGAATCTTGTCCTACACCATCATTTAAACCAATTGCCTTTTTTTTTGATAAGACAAAAACCAATTGCTTAACCAAAAACCATAACCCCTAAAGCCTGATATTTGTACCCACTAGTATCCTAACATCCATCTCCTTTTCCTTGTCGAACAGGTTAGTAGATTTTTTTTTTTTTTCCCACAAGTTTTTGTTGGATATAACTAGAAGTTTTCTTTCTTTGCTTTTTTTTCAAAGCCGCAATTTTTAAAAAAAATATGAAAAGTTGAGGGGCGTTGGGGTGGAGAATGAAAAATTGGGAGAGGGAATATCGCTGCCCTAACAAGTGGTAATATTTAACACCGCTGGTTGGAACGGTCCGTAATCTCTTTACTGGCTGTGGAGAAGCACACAGCTCTACTCGCTTGGATCCGCGGTTTTGGTTGTTGAGGAATAAAGGATTGAAATCGGATGACACGGTGTGGTTTTCGCCGTCGTTTTTTAATCAATCAATTGCTTCAGTCGCTTTCGATCTCGCCAACTGCGAAGGGGATTTCCTCAATCTTTTTTTGATCCCAAAATGGACGATTTGATGCCTAGTACCGAGGTTCTCGAGCTAGATTTTATGTTTTTTTTTTTTTTTGTCTTTTTGGATTTGATTTTATGCCCAAGGTTTAATTTGGATTCGTCAAAGATGGATTCTTGGTGTCAATGTCTTTAAACTTTTCATTGTCTTTTCTTTTTTTTTTTGTTTGCTTAGGCGAATTCTTTATTTCTCATTTGCGTTGTTATTTTAGATCTCTCTTCTTTTCTTTTTCCCCATGATGCTAGGGATTTAGAGTGGATTATCGAGTGCTGGGGATTGGATTTTATATGATCATTGAAGAGCTGCATTGATGATTTTTCCTGATTTTAGTTTCTTTTTGTTAGAAATAGGAATTCGGCTGTGCTATTACCACGAATCAAACTTCTGCTTGAGTTGTGAAACAAAAGGTTCTGAATTTGGGAGATTAGGTCTAGGTAGCAAGATACAGAAGCCATGATTTCCTTTTTTCCCCCCAACTGTTTATCATGTTCCAGAATTTGTTGACCTAGTACAAGTAGATTATTATGATATGTTTTCAGATCTTGTTTGACTCTGACAGTAGCGAATGTTGGGGTAACTTTGGTTACATTTTACTCTTTTAGCATTTCTTTTTTACGGAACTTTGTTTATTTTGGATCGTTTAATGATCAGAGGAGCTTCTTGTTGAGTATGTCCAAAAGTCTTGAGCTTTAAATCTGAAAAGGTCCATTACAAGGAATTTGGAGTCTTTCCTCTAATGTTCTCCCTGAAGCTCGGAAGAATAAGTTGCCCCGATGTTGTTCATTAAGTTTTCATCAAGTTATTTGATTTTTCTTTTTCTCCCTTGATTCCTATTGTTATGTGAGCATTGTAATTTTGCTGTTGTTAATTCTTTCTTTATCAGATATAAGATTTCAATCAGTTATAAGATAATCTATGGATGTGATATAAAAATTTGCCCAAGTCATACTTATGGACAAAATATTGATTTTTCATGGACCAAGTTGGAACAGCACCTTGCTTTGCACCTAGCCCAATTCAGATCTCTTTCTAGTTTGTTTGGATGAAAAGTTTCCTGAATGCAATGAAAGTGGTTGGATTTTGTTTAAACCCAATCTCAATCTGGTTGTCATTATAAAGTTTTAAGCCAATGCTGTTACAATGGTCATTACAAACATAACTTAAAACTTTATTGATGATTTACAGTATTGTTAAAAATATAACAGTTTGCAAATATTTTGCAACTTTCCATGAAAAGTTGTGCTGAATTTTTCCCTTTTACATACTCAAATTTCACGAAATCTGTTATTTCCTACTTTTTCACAATCTCATCTCAAGTTATTAAATTTCCTTTACCAAAGTTGTCCCATGTTCCGTCTTTATTAGTGTACAATCTTAAACAATTCATTATTCTCCGTATTTTGACGTTTGCATTATTGTGGTTGAGGACTAAAAATGTCCTTATTCTTTTTTCCCTTAATGCAGGGATCTGCCCTTACTTATCATTTTGTAGAATGGAAAGCAACCTCAAGTGACTGATCTTGCCTCCACAATTGTTGTCCAAGTGTGCAACAATTCTGAAATAACTTGTTGACACGAAATGGCGACCGATGTTGATCAGACTTTTATGGATGGTCAAAGGATGAGTTTTCTGATCGAGATGATTCTCAAGTAATTTTTTTTCTCTAATCCCTCTGGATTTTTCACCATCAGAATTATTTATCTTGAATTTTCTTCCATGCCTTTAGAGTGCTAAATTTTAACAGCAATTCATTCTTGTATATAGCAAACCATCTATTCTTTGCCCTTTAGCCTTATTATGATGGTTTGTCCAACTTGTATGAATGGTAAGTACAATATTAAGATTTTTATATATTACTAGTTTTAATTTGCAGTTCAAGTCTTATAACATATGTTCTTATATGTAATATATTGTATCACATTCTACACCACATTTGCAACAGAAATGGTGTGGGTTCCTTTTATTCTCTGTTTTGCTCTGATTGGTTCTATATTGTCTGTTTTACTCCCCTTGCAGTTTCATTTCCATGTTTCTGAAGTATACACAGTTGGAGCGATCTAAACTCAACACATCTGAGTATCAAGTTAGATTACAATGCAGAAAGTATATAATAGATATAGTATTCCTAGTCTGTTGTTATTGGGTGGCCAATTGGGTCTTTGGGGGTGTTATTAAGTACCTGAGCATCATAGCTCTGTATTTCCTGAATTGATGTGGATGTCATATAAAGTTTAGTATAAAAGCTTGGGTCAGCAGAGAATGTAGCATGTGGTACAAACTACAAAGGAGCCTAAGAAAGACAATTGGCGTGTTATAATTGTTTAAATACATTATTTTCTTTCCTTCATGCAGAGTATTGATGCTGTTAATCTGATTGCAGGAAGCATCAGTCTCACAAATGCTTGATCACGGGTCTATATCCTTTGGAAGATTTGCAGCTGAGTCATTGTCATGGGAGAGAAGGTCAGTCTTCACTCATGACAGACGTCAGGAGGAACTGGAGAAAGTTAATGGTTTAGTTGCCAAAAAGAAAGCATACTTTGAAGAATATTACAAAAGGCTTCGAGCTTTGAAGGCCTTGCAACAGAATCAGCAAACTGAGCTCACATTGGATTATGGTGGTGATGGCAGTAATTCTAGCCAGACTGGGGAAGATGATGGAACAACTTTGCAGGTTGGAACTCTTCAAGATGGGGCAGTAGAAACTATTGATGCCTCTTCAGGGGAACCCACAAATGAACTTACGTTCCCTCAGGATATGAATTGCAGAGAAGATCTTCAAACTAGACAGTTGTATCCAGGATCCACAACATCAGATATTGACTCATTGAGAAAAAACATAGAAAAAATTGAGCCGGAGAAGAACTCTAACCATGCTGTGCAGACGCAAGACTTGGAGACAGAATCCTTATTGTCAATAACTAGGAGCACAGAAGAGATTGAACAGAACGATATCAGTAGTGTTGATGGCAAAGACATTCTGGGGGAACCAGAGAGTTCGGTGTCTAATGTTGAATCTGGACCTGCTCCTGATGGGTCTGTCTCAGACCTGACAAATTCTAGAGGCAGTGAATCGCAGCTTGCACCAGATTACAACTTAATACCAGACAAAACCAAACTGGCTGTTGAGAAATCTTCAGAGGGTAAATTGGTTCCTGAAGTGAAGAAGGTATTGCAAACTTGGATTTTCTTCTTGCATGTGTATAATACGTTCTTGCTGCTTTCAATAGGCTGGTTAGTTTTTCTTTAATAACCAAATAAAATTAAGACTGCTAAGGACCCGAAATATTTGTTTCAGTATGCTGCAGCCCCTCCAACTCCCCAGCCAGAAAAGGATGTCCAAATTTATTTAACAATAAAGGCATGCTTGGGGTATGCTCAGCCAATATCTCGTTTAGGAGGATTATCTTGGCAACCATGGATCATCCGGTCCAGAAATTGATTGAGATACACTTTTGAGTGCGGTAGTTGGACATTTTCCAACTATAATAGCTCCTCTTCCATCATCCAGCTCAGGGCTAAATTGGAGCCTCTTCTTACTGATCATCTCCTCAGAGTTCCAGGATGATTTCTTGATCAGAAAATGTTCCTCCATTTTGTCCCTTTAACCATCCAGTTAGATAAAACTTATTTGTACATTACGTATGTGACCAGGGAATATATCATGGCCAGCACCGCACCCTCAGTTTGGAGAAGCATAAAAAAAAGTTGGCATACCCCATACAGTGGATTTTGATATGTGAAATATTACCTATTACACAGTTTATTCTTTATAGATATAGACTTAATGTGTATGTTAAGTATTGTTTTGTTCCTACTAATCTAACAAACATATTCAGTCAGAAGAGTAGTTTAAGCGTCATACTCTATGCCGTAAGAGTGATCCTCAATATTCTAGTCGGATCATAACTAAAAAGCACGCCGCATACAACACATATATCCTAGAGAGCTTGTTTTATCATATTATTCTCCTTCTAAGGGCCTACAAACATCTGTATTTTATTCAAGTGATCGGTGTGGATATTCAATGTGGACAGGAGGGAATGATTGTCCCTCTCTCTAGTAAACCATATTAATAAATGCATGGTTATGAAAATATTATTTGATGTCATGAAAATAAAGCTTTACGATGAACCGACGAGTCTACAGCTTAAGGATTTTTTTTTCATGTGATCAAACAATTTTGCAATTTGCTTATCAAGTTTGCTGTATTTATTTCCACATGCAAATGTTTAGTTTGATTGTTTAGAGTCATGTAAGAGGCTTAAGTTACAGAACACAAGGTAAGGAGACCTTTACCGTTGTCTATGGGGCACAAACACTAGCAGTTGATTTTTCACACTATTTGCAATGTCTCCTCCACTTCTTTCTTTGTGGTTAATGCATATGCTTTTCTAAGATCTCAAAGGCAGTGTTTCTTGTAGGAAACATTAGAATGTCAGAACTAAAAATCCACTTTATTAAGGTAGAGATTAATGACATCCCAGATGCTTTTTTCTTTTCTTTTCTTTTTTAATACTGGACAACCAGGTTTATTTTTCATTTGTCTTATTTTCAGGAGCCTGCTTCTTCTGTTAGGACTGGCCTGGAGCCAACACATGGAACAAGGAGAGAAGTGGTTCAGTCATCGAGGGGAGCCAAACATCCAGGACAGAAGCTAATTGGCAAGGCAGATGGCCGTCTCCATTCAGACAAAGCAATTGCCAGTAAAGTCACAGGCAACCATAGATCTGCCTCCGTTGCTTCGCGTAGGTCAGTTACAGAAGTGTGTTCCAGTATTACCAGTGCACGCCCATTTTCTCTTTCCATGGAAAGAAGATCAGGCATTAGGGAAGGTGCAGTGAGATTGGATTCCAAAACCTCCAGTAGATTAGCATCATCGCAAAGTCGGGAAAATGGCGGGTCTAGTGTGCAGGTGAGTTCAGTTGGTATTTAGTGTTTGCTAGCATTTGGCTGCGTGCATTTCCTGTCTGCTTTTGATGTTATTTTTTCTTCCAAGTAATCTGCCTATTTTCTCCCTCCACTTGATGTTTTCTGTCAAAGTCATTTCAAGCCACGTAATTCAAGAATCCATGAAATGTAGAGAGAACACAAAATTTCAACATTCATAGAGCCAGTTCAACTTTCTTTTTCCTATGTCATGTTCTAGGGGTCGGAAGATGTAATTACTAGCACTTCCTGTAGTTACTTATTGATGGTGCTGTGGCTACAATGTCTTTGCTGATTTGGTCAATGTTGTAATCTTTGCACCTTCAGACTCTTTTTCCTTTTTTTCATCTTCTGAAGAGAGCTGGTAGGTCTTCTGATTTCAATTATTATGATAATCTTGCTGTGGTCACTGATCCACTATCCCAATTGCCATTTCTATAGGGTGGTTCAAAGAAGATAATCACAACCTGTAGCATGAAGAGCCATGGACTACAAAATAAAAGGTTGATCTTGTTACGTGATCATGGCAGCATTTTGACAAGACATATGTTGCACTTTAGATACTCATATTGTTGCAATGCCATATCTGATTTTATTTTTCAGGGACTGCAAAGAAGTGATAAGAAAATCTTTGCCATCAGAGAGCCAGGAGACCAGTTTGAAGGGCAAAGATGCACATGTTCTCAGGCAATTGAAGTTAAGGTTAGAAGCTCAACCACATACGAGATTATGATTTTCTAATGTTTTTCAATAATGTATTAGAAGACTAAAATCAAAAAGCATCTTTTTTCTTATTATAAATTTCCAGTTCAAATAACCTTCCTGTGAGGAACAAGTCTACTTCTAATGGTGGATCTGAAGTTCAGCTCACAAATACCATCAAAAGGAACAAACGGAAGGAGGTAAAATGGCATACAGTAGATGCTTCTCTTGTTCAGCAACTTTTATTTTTAGGCACCGTGCCAAGTTGAGACAACCAAAAGTTGTCTTGCCTAGTTAATCATATATTGGTTCCATTTTACTATTTTCTCCTGAAATATAGTAATGCAAAGAAGTAAATGGTCTACTTTAACAACTTCTTGTGCTGATGGTTTGTTTTATGTTTCATGCATAATTTGGCAATCTAGAGAAGCAATTTTGACTTCATGTGATCAAACATGTATTATTCCTTCAAACACTTAAAGTATTGTAATAATTTTCTAGCAAGGGAAGTAGTAATGGCATGATCAGTATTGGTTAAAATATGGAGATAAATTTAACCATCCTGGTAATATGAAGTTGCCTCCTCAAAACTACTTCACGAGTGGTTTTCATTTGACATCCAGTCCTTCATAATGGAGTATCTTAAGCAAACATGTCACTTGTTTCATCTCTGAATAATTTATTCTGTTAATATGATTTCACCGACAATTTCTTGTAAAGAGTTGTATCAATTTACACATCTCCAGACCCATGAGGTTTTTCCTTAGTTTATCCTCTTGGTGTTATTCCTATTACTGTTTCAAAGCTATCATTTGAACTTTACCCTAGTTTTGCAATTCATTCAATTCAACTTCCTCATTGTGTTAGGTTTACTATGTGCTCAAGGGCCTGCTTCACCACCTAACATATTAATTACATATATGAAGCCGGTTTTACGGTCATCTAATATTTTATATTTTCTCCTCATCCTTTGAGGAAATATGATCTTTGTCATATGGCCAATTTGTTGGAAGAATAGATTCCATTGCAATTTATTCAGTTGTGCATTCATCAATCAGTAGACTGTAGTAACGTCAACCAGTTTACTGCTAATTTAGATTTATGATATCAGAGCAAATCAGACTGAATGATTTGGCACCACAATTTCTCATGGATGTGAATTACCCATTGTTTTGAATCTATAGAATTTTACCCTAAGATTGTTTCTCTTCTGTTTTTAATTATTGTGCTAGTTGTCACATTTAATAATGTTTTTGGATCTCTTATAAGTTGTAATTACCATTAGAAACTTGAGGCTTTAATGCATGCTGCATTTTATGCAAGTAGGAAGGCATCGTTTGAGTTCCTGAAGTATTAAAGCATGTAATCTCATGTAAACGAGAGGGTTTTAGTTTTTGATTTCATAGTCGAGGGGACTCTCTTGTGATGTGTGGAACATAATGGCTATACATTAAATTGGGCACACTCAACACAACTGATCCACATGCAACATTGCGACTCTGATAGTTCATGGTGGTTGAGTCACGTGGATGAGGTGGGGGTTTCCTGTGACATAGAGGAGACCATCTGTAAAGTTTCTGCAGTAACTCTTCCACTGGCATCAGACCTTGCTTTAGCTTACTAGCAGATCTGGAAACACAGCACTTCTCTAGATTGTCATAAATTTTCTCTTAGATGTTTTGTGATTCTCATAGAGTTGGTTGTGCAGGAAAAAGAGGACGTAAGGTTGAAGGAGCCTCAAGGACCTACGAAGATTGTTACTCCTGTCACTGGAATTCCGCGGACAGGGAATAAAAAGGTGAGCTTCATTCCCATGCATCCAATAATCATTATTATTGAAGAACAGTAATTTGTCGTGAAACCATCTGTTGTTACTACCGAGCATTAGTGCCAGCCAGACATCAGATGACTGATCACTGTGGGTCTGACACATTCCTGTAATTGTAACACCACCTTTCGACACCTGCAGGATGAGCAGTGTTATCTTGTGGAAAATAGGAGTCATGCATTTGTTTCTACTCACTGCTACTCTGAAAACTACAGGTATTTCCATTTGGGATTGCTGTGCAATCAGATGGTGGGAGGAAATCCCAAGTCAATAGTATGTCACTGGATGGAAGGAAGCCAAAGTACGTCACTCTTTTGCACACTTTAAAGTTTCCTGTATTGAGGCTTTGCTGCTTACTTTTTTGTTTCCTGTCATTTATACAGGCATGCAACACCACCATGGCGATGAATTATCTGAAGATGCAAAGCCTCAGGGTTTCTGATGGAAGGAACCATGGATCCGATAGCTGCATTCATGCATAGCGTAGTTTCAGCACCTGGCTGTTGAGTGTTGTTGTAATATATCTGCTGAGTATTGTATACCTTGTTTCTGTCGTAGTTACCACGGCTGCTTTTGTCAAACGGTGCCTATCTGTAGTTAGATCTTTAGTTGCTTTAGAGAGGTGGTCCTGCAGCTAGAAGTGCCATTGGATATTCTAGATTTAGTGTATAGCTAAGAGAGAAATGGATGGACTTAGAGAAATAGAGGTTGAACATGCTAGATTTCCAAACTTCTAGTTTTGATGGATGTGCTCTGCTTTATGGTGGTCATGTAAATGGGAACAAATGGTAGGTCAGTGGATTCTTTTGGACCGTGATGTGCATGTAAATGGATTTCCTGCCCTGCATCCCAAGCAAATAAATTAGCAAGCTGAAGGGTGCTCTATTTCTGAATAAAGTCTCTTGATGCTTGGGAGATAGAACCACATAGAAAACTTTCATCGATACGGTTGGTTTGTTCCAAAATGTGCTTCCACATATTCTGTGTGATAAATGAAAATTTTATCAATTGTAAATATAATCTGGTACAACATTCTAACGTATACTTTTTCACTTATGTCTTCTTCAATAATGCAAATGAAATCCTTGGAAAGAATAGACTAATGGTCGCGCCATATCGGATACGAATTGCATTTAGGTGTCGCTTTTGGATTCTTCAGTCTACACCCCTGGATTTTTCCCTTTCTAATGTTGGCTTACCAGAGATTTGTTTCCAGTTCCACTACATAAAACCCTTTGAAACAATCATCTATTTGGCCCTATATCTTGTGATGGTTCCTTGTGAAGCCTTGAAAATTTTGAGAAAAATGAGATGAAGGGTTGTGCTAGAAGCAGAATGAATAAAAGTTTTTGAAGAGGTTTATGTGCCGATCCTATTTTAAATTGCACTGGCTATAAGTCGGCATTGGATTAATTATTTGGAAGGAGAAAGAATTCATTGGCATGAAACTAAATAAATGTTGAATTCATTGTGGCAGCCGCAAAGTCGTACCGCGCATACCGTGCTAACTAGATTTTTTATGGTCTCATACTGTAAGGTGTAGAATACCAAAGATGATGGCAGAAGGTCCTTGTGAAGAAGGGACTGATTCCCTCTTTCCTTTCTTCTTCTTACAAACCTAATCCCCTTCTTTCTCCCAAATAGATTGGCCCTCCTATTTCTTTGCTTATAGGTTTTTTGATTCAAATGGAATTGACGGAAATATTTTAAGAAATTTTTTTGGTAAAGAAAATATTTTGAGGATTGCAAAAATTTTATATTTTCTTTTCAGTATAGAATACGAAGGATCGTGATACAAAGTTTATATCAAACAAATATGTATTAAATATATTATAGCCCAAGCCCAATTTAAAAGATCCAAGCCCATTTTAACAAAAAAAAAATAGAAGAAACAGGAGAACCAGAAGAAGACTTCCGATAGGAGTCTTCTTTTCCAATTAAATTATGATCGGGAGTCCTAGGACCATCAGGAGTCCTAGGGCTCTCTATAAAAAGCCTCCCCTTCCTAGAAGCCGACCACCGATCTTTTCCCCTCTCTTCCTCCCTGATTTCTCCGATTGGAGCCCGGATGCTTGTTTCGTTCTCGCCGTGATTGCTCATCGGCGGGGTCATCGAGGCCGAAGTAAGTTTTCCTCCTCTCCTCTCTTCTTTCTCCTTCTTTCCGTGCCTTTGTGCACGACTGCCGGCGACGGGATGTCGTCGATTTTTGGTCGGAGAAGAGATCCATGTTTGGTCTCTTCTTCCCTTTTGTTTTCCGGCGCCGGCGATCACAACCGACCAGGCCTTGCCTCTCCGAACTGAGAGAGTTGCCCCCTCTACCGCCGGCCTTCGTCGTGTCGGTCGTGGCCTGGACGGCCGGTCAAGGGAGGGGACCTGCCGTCCCCTGTTTCGGACAGGAAGGAGCCCGAGAGAAAGAAAAAAAAGAAGAAAAAGAAAAGAAAGAAAAAGAGAAAAAGAAAAGAAAAGAAAAAAAAAAAGAGAAAAAAAGAGAGAAAAAGAAAGGGAGAGAGAATCTTTCTCTCTCTGCTCTCTCTTTTAGATTTTTAGGATTTATGGAATTAAAAAATAAATAATAATATAATAATAATAATTAAAAAAAATATAAGAAGAGTTTTCATGGATCAATCCGAAAATCCTGGAGCTGTCGTCTAGTTAATCCATGTGAGGACATTGGATTTTAATAAATTTTATTTTTTTTAATTCGATAAATTTTGATCAAAAATATGATATTGACGTACCAGTCCGGAAAGGATTTTCAAGATTTCTAGAATTCTATTTGATTTTCTTTTGAGTAAGTAGTGTTTACTTTTATTGAATTTATCTGGTAAATTATAAATTCTGAATTAAATAAATTCATGGCATGCTTGTGATTGAAAATATTTATTAAAAATAATTGTTGAAATTATTTATGATTGAAGTTATTTGTTGAAATTATTTATGATTGAAGTTATTTGTTGAAAAAATTATTATGATGATGTATGATCATAAGAATGATATGATTGATTTGACTCGAATATTATTTATTTATATTATTTTGAAAATAATATATGAATTGGAAGATGATATGAATTTGACAACCTGACTATGTAAAGGACCCGCCAATGGGGGCATATACGTTGGCAATTGATTATCCTGAGGGTTTATGTCGCCAGCGAGACCAGCGACATGTCGCCAGAGAGACCAGTGACAAACCGCCAGCGAGACCAGCGGTTCCAAAGGACTTGACTGCCAGATGATTCGCAGCCTACGCAAGCAGATACGCGATATTATGACCCTCCACAGAAAAAATATGGTCATAGTCATGGTTGGTAAGAAGAACTTAAGAAATTGATGAATTTAAGATGATAAGCATAATTTGAAATTATGATGAATTGAAATTTTATATATGATTGATAGTATGATTATGATTTCATGAATTTACATATTGATTTTGTTATTATCAGTAAATCGATATGTAAGTATTATTACCTGATTTATTCAGTTAAAGGTATACACTGCTTACTGGGCTATTTAGCTCATGATGAGTTTTATATTTTTCTTTACAGATCCAGAAAATTAGCATGATGCGGGATTCGATTGGGAGAGCGATTAGAGATGGAGTTAGCTCATTTGATTTAGGATTTTTCAGAATTGATTCAAGACTTTTATTTTAAGTGTTGACTTTGTCAGACAATTATTTTTTTTTTGGACACTGAGTTTTGATTTGTTATTTGAACTAAGATTTGATTATTAAAAATTAAAAAATTATTTAACTTTATGTGTAAGATATCATGATGAAATGCCTTGCATGCTTATGAAAAATTTTCTATGAGTATGCGGCGATTGCCATGACCCTCGATTCACAATCTCGGATCGGGGGCGTGACAATTAATATGGTATCAGAGCATAAGTAGATAGATAAAGACATGTAGAATAGAATGAGCGAGTGATGGGTAGATATTAGAAATTTGAGAGGTTAGTTATGATAATTATGATCTGACTGTCTCAAGTAAGTTTATAACCTTATTAAGGATAAGTTATTATCTCAAATTTGTCATAGGTCAAAATGCCTCCACGACGAACGAAGAATACTCAAGGAGCGGTAGGAGGGACATCAAATCCACTTGGTGATAACACTCCCCAATTGAATAGCGGCACATCTCAGTAGGAGGAAATCCTTGATCCTACCGAAAATACTCCGACAGTACAGGAGGAGCCGAACATGACTCAACTAATGCAAACTCTGATCGGAGTAGTTCAAACACAACAACAGTTACTTCAACAACAATATGCACAGCCACGTCAGCATTTTTCCACCGACACCTGACATGGAGAACATCCGATGCAGAGAAACAATATCGTCGAGTTTAAGAAGCTAGCCCCTCCAGCCTTCAAAGGGACCATCGAGCCACTGGAAGCAGATAACTGGATTATGAAAATGGAGAAGGCATTCACCGTGCAAGAATGCCACGATGAAGAGAAGATCCGCTACACAGCATATCTGTTACAAGGCGAGGCATACAACTGGTGGCGTATACTTGAATAAAAATATGAACACGATAGAATATCACTCACTTGGGAGAGATTTTGAGATGAATTCTTTGACAAGTACTTCCCTCGAAGTGTCAGAATACAGAAAGAGCAGGAGTTCATTCATCTGAAATAGGAAACAGATCCGTTGCAGAATATGAAGCTAAATTCACGGAGTTAGCCAAGTTTGTTCCAAGATTAGTTGAGATTGAGCAAGACAGAGTACATAAATTTGAAATGGACTGAAGACAGAAATTAAAAAATAAATTGTACCCTATGAGTTAACTACTTATGCCTCAGTTGTGAATAAAGCTCTAATAATTGAGAGGAAAGTTAATGAAGCACATGCGGAGAGAGAAGGAATCAGAAGAAGAGAAATAGGTTTGGTAGAACTCAAGGACAAATCAGAACAATAAGGGTTCAGCAAAGAAGCCAGTAAATGATAAGAATCGTGAGAATGAGACAGCTAGATGTTCGAGATATGGTCGAAGAGAGCATGAGTCTTCTAATTGCCCATGGAATACTGGTTCTTGTTTTAGCTGTGGACAGAAAGGACACAAAATTGCAGATTGCCCCCAGAGGGATGAGAATAGACCCACACAAACAAAGGATGGAGGTCAAAGGCCGAAAACTCAAGGAAGATCTATGCACTCACACAACAGGATGCTCAGGCCTCTAATGCTGTGGTGATAGGTATCATTCCTGTATCTGGTATTCATGCTTCAGTTTTGTTTGATTCTAGTGCTACACACTCCTTTATATCCACTACTTTTATTAGACAACATGATATAGTATGTGAACCTATGAAAATCAAATTATATGTTGAGACACCAGTAGGTGGTATTTTGAGTACCGAAAGTGTGTGCAAGTCATGTAGTATCAGAATAGGAGAAAAGAATTACCGACAGATTTGGTGGTTCTAGATATGCATGATTTCGATGTCATTCTAGGAATGGATTGGCTTGCTACTTATCATGCCTCTGTGGATTGTCATGGAAAGAGAGTGAACTTTCAAATATCGAAAGAATTAACATTCAGTTTTGATGGAAGTACAGAACCACCCCTCCACGTATTATTTCATTTGTGCAAGCTAGACAGATGCTAAGAAAGGGATGTAGAGGTTACCTAGTATCAATAAAGAATAAAGAACATGATGAATTGAAGTTACAGGATATTTCATTGTAAATGAATTTTTGGATGTATTCATTGATGATTTAACCGGACTACCACCAGACAGAGAATTGAATTTACCATTGAGTTGGCGCCCAATTGGTCCGATTTCTAAAGCTCCTTACCGAATGGCCCCTATGGAGTTAAAGGAGTTAAAAGATCAATTACAGATTTGTTGGATAAAGATTTTATAAGGCCTAGTGTATCTCCTTGGGAGAGCTCCAGTCTTATTTGTGAAGAAGAAAGATGGTAGTATGAGGCTTTGTATCGACTATAGAGAGTTGAATAAGAACACTATCAGAAATAAGTATCCTCTACCTCGAATCGATGATTTGTTTGATCAGCTGCAAGGTGCACAAGTCTTTTCAAAAATTAATCTTCGTTCAGGATATCATCAGTTAAAAATCAAAATAGAGGACATACCAAAGACTGCATTTAGAACTCGTTATGGACATTATGAATTTCTAGTGATGCCTTTTGGGTTAACCAATGCTCCAGCGGCCTTTATGGATTTAATGAACAGAATATTCAAATCTATCTTGATAAGTTTGTTATCGTATTTATTGACGATATCTTGATATATTCAAGAGCAAATTGAGCATGAAGAATATTTACGGTGTGTACTATAAATATTGAGGAAAGAAAAACTTTATGCCAAATTTAAGAAGTGTGAATTTTGGTTGGACAAAATAGTCTTTTTAGGACACATGTGTCTAAAGATGAAATTTCTATGGATCCTACAAAAGTGGAACTGTGATGCAGTGGAACAGACCTACAAATATTTTCGAGATTCGAAGCTTTCTGGAATGGCAGGATATTACAGACGATTTGTAGAAGGATTCTCCCGCATAGCTGCACCTTTGACTCGTTTACTCAAAAAAGGTTAAATTCGAGTGGACCGAAGATTGTGAACAGAGTTTTCAAGAGTTAAAACAACGATTAGTTTCAGCCCCTATCCTTACTATACCAACAGGAGATGAAGGATTCACAATATATAGTGATGCATCTAAAAAGGGACTCGACTGTGTATTGATGCAACATGGTAAGGGAGTGGCCTAGCCTCAAGACAATTGAAATCATATGAACAGAATTATCCGACACATGATTTGGAATTAGCTGCAGTGATTTTTGCCCTAAAAATTTGAGACATCACTTATACGGTGCGCAGTGTGAAGTATTTACTGATTCATAAGAGTTTGAAGTATATTTTTACGCAGAAGGAATTAAACATGAGACAGAGAAGGTGGTTAGAACTGTTGAAAGATTATGATTTAACAATCCATTATCATTCTGGAAAAGCTAATGTCGTTGCTGATGCCCTTAGTAAAAATTCGTGAAAATTTGACGGTTTTAATCACACATCAAAGCCAATTATTGGAGGATATAAGAAAACTGAATTAAACATCCGAATATATGACTCAACAGTACGATTAGCCAACATAAGGGTTCAGCCAACACTCATTGAAAGAATTATAGTTGCCAGAATGATGATCCACAACTAATGAAAATAAGGAATTCAGTGGAAGCTGGTGTTCAATCTGAATTCAAGATACATGATGATGGTTCGTTGAGGTTGAAAAAGAATTTGCATACCCAATGATTCAGTACTCAAGCATGAAATACTTCAGGAAGCACATCAGACCGGTTATACAGTTCATCCGGAGGTACTAAGATGTATAGAGACTTAAAGAAATATACTGGTGGAATAATATGAAGAGAGAGATCGCTCAATTCGTGGCTTAATGTTTGGTGTGTCAACAAGTTAAAGCTGAACATCAGAGACCTGCGGACTACTTCAATCTCTTGATATTCCAGTATGAAGTGGGAACATATCACTATGATTTTGTAACTGGACTACCTAAGACTCTAAGTAAAAATGATGCAGCCTGGGTGATTGTGGACCGATTGACAAAGTCTGCACACTTTCTACCAATTAGAGTTATATTTACTTTGGAAATACTAGCAAAATTATATATGAAAGAAATTGTAAGGCTACATGAAATTCTAGTGACCATCGTATCGGATCGAGATACCAGATTTGTATCACAGTTTTGGAAGAGCTTACACAAGGCATTAGGAACAAAATTGAACTTAGTACAGCTTTTCATCCACAGACTGATGGTCAGTCAGAGAGAACTATTCAGATCTTAGAAGATATGTTGAGAACTTATATTTTGGATATGAAAAGTTCATGGGATGAGCATCTACCTTTGATTGAGTTGCTTACAATAACAGTTATCAGGCTAGCATTGGTATGGCACCTTACGAAGCGTTATATGGTAGAAGATGTCGATCACCGATTCACTGGGATGATGTTGGTGAGCGGAGAATATTGGGTCCGAACTTGTTCAACAAGCAGTCGAGAAGATTCAATTAATTAAAGAACGACTTCGGACAGCACAAAGCAGATAGAAAAGTTATGCAGATAACAGGAGACGAAATTAGAATTTCAAATTGGTGACCATGTATTTCTCAAGTATCTCCTTCAAAAGGAATCTCAAGATTTGGCATTCGTGGCAAATTGAATCCTAGATATGTGGGTCCGTTTGAGATTTTGAAAGAATTGGTGAGGTGGCTTATAGACTTGCCTTACCACCTTCACTTGCAGGAGTACATAATATTTTTCATGTTTCTATGTTAAAGAAATATTTACCAGACCCAAGTCACATCGTGGAACTTGAACCATTGCAAGCCAGAAAAGATCTATCATATGAAGAATATCCGATACGGATCGTGGACCGTAAAGAACAAGTGCTGAGACGTCGCAACATTCCTTATGTCAAGGTACAGTGGAGTCGACATTCGAAAGAGAAGCTACTTGGAACTAGAGGAAGAAATGAAGCAAAAATATCCCCAGCTCTTCGAGACCACAGGTATGAAAAATTTGAGGACGAAATTTTTTTTAGGGGTGAAGAATGTTATAGCCCCAAGCCCAATTTAAAAGACCCAAGCCCAAAAAAAAAAAAAAAAGAAGAACAGGGGAACCGGGAAGAAGACTCCGGTAGGAGTCTTCTTCTCCGATTAAACCATGATCGGGAGTCCTAGGACCACCAGGAGTCCTAGGGCTCTCTATAAAAGGCCTCCCCTTCCTTAGAAGCCGACCACGATCCTTTTCCCCTCTCTTCCTCCTTGATTTTCCGATTGGAGCCGCGATACTTGTTTCATTCTCGCCGTGATTGCTCGCCGGGGGTCACCGGAGGCCGAAGTAAGTTTTCCTCCTCTTCCTCTCTTCTTTCTCCTTCTTCCCATGCCTCTGTGCACGACTGCGGCGACGGATGTCGCCGATTTTTGTCGGAGAAGAGACCCCTGTTTGGTCTCTTCTTCCTTTTGGTTTTCTGGCCGGCGATCACAACCGACCGCGGCCTTGCCTCTCCGAACTCGAGAGAGTTGCCCCCCTCTGCGTCGGCCTTCTCCGTGTCGGTCGTGGCCTGAACGGCCGTCAAGGGAGGGGACCTGCCGGTCCCCTGTTTCGGCCAGGAAGGAGCACGAGAGAAAAGAAAAAAAAAAAAGAAGAAAAGAAAAGAAAAGAAAAAGAAAAGAAAAAAAAGAAAAGAAAAAAAAAAGAGAGAGAAAAAGAAAGGGAGAGAGAAACTTTCTCTCTCTGCTCTCTCTCTTAGATTTTTAGGATTTATGGAATTAAAAAAATATATAATAATAATAATTAAAAAAAATATAAGAAGAGTTTTCATGGATCAATCCGAAATTCTGGATGCTGTCGTCTAGTTAATCCATGTGGGGACATTGGATTTTAATAAATTTTATTTTTTTTTAATTCGATGAAATTTTGATCAAAAATATGATATTTGACGTACCAGGTCCGAGAGAAGGATTTTCAAGATTTCTAGAATTTCTAGTTTGGATTTTTCTTTTGAGGTAAGTAGTGTTTACTTTATTGAATTTATCTGATAAATTATAAATTTTGAATTAAATAAATTCATGGCATGCTTGTGATTGAATATTTATTGAAATAATTATTAAAATAATTTTGAAATTATTTTGATTGAAGTTAATTGTTGAAATTATTTATGATTGAAGTTATTGTTGAAAAATTATTATGATGATGTATGATCATAAAGAATGATATGATTGATTTGACTCGAATATATTTATTTATATTATTTTTGAAAATAATATATGAATTGGAAGATGATATGAATTTGACAACCTGACTATGTAAAGGACCCCGCAATGGGGGCATATACGTTGGCAATTGATTGTCCTGAGGGTTTATGTCGCAGCGAGACCAGCGACATGTCCAGAGAGACCAGCGACAAACCGCCAGCGAGACCAGCGGTTCCAAAGGACTTGGCTGCCAGATGATTCGCAGCCTACCGCAAGCAGATACGCGGTATTATGACCCTGCCACAGAAAAATATGGTCATAGTCATGGTTGGTAAGAAGAACTTAAGAAATTGATGAATTTAAGATGATAAGCATAATTTGAAATTATGATGAATTGAAATTTTATATATGATTGATAGTATGATTATGATTTCATGAATTACATATTGATTTTGTTATTATCAGTAAATCGATATGTACAGTATTATTGCCTGATTTATTCAGTTAAAGGTATACACTGCTTACTGGGCTATTTAGCTCATGATGAGTTTTATTTTTCTTTACAGATCCAGAAAATTAGCATGATGCGGATTTCGGTTGGGAGAGCGATTAGAGATGGAGTTAGCTCATTTGATTTAGGATTTTTCAGAATTGATTCAAGACTTTTATTTTAAGTGTTGACTTTGTCAGACAATTATTTTTCTTTTGGACACTGAGTTTTGATTTGTTATTTGAACTAAGGTTTGATTGTTAAAAATTAAAAAATTATTTAACTTTATGTGTAAGATATCATGATGAGATGCCTTGCATGCTTATGGAAAAGTTTTCTATGAGTATGCGGCGGTTGCCATGACCCTCGATTCACAATCTCGGATCGGGGGTGTGACAGTAAGCGAATTTTATTCGAGCCTCTACTATAAACAAATTTCTTTCGAACTTCTATTAAAGGTAGACTTCAGCCGAGCTTCTTTGTAGCCGGATCCCAAACGAGCTTCTACAATGGGGCTGGCTCCACCAGTCAGGTCACTACTCCGAGCTTCCACGACAACAGATCTTCGATCGAGCTTCTACAATAATCGGCCTCCTTTCAGCCTTCTACAAGAATCAGACTCTATCTGAACTTCCATAGCGGATGGATTTCGAATGAACTTCTACAACAGATGGGCTCCAGCAACTGGATTTCTACAATGGCCGACCACCTCTGGTGTCTGTCGAACCTCCCCAGCCATCAACCTCCAATAGCGTCAGCCGGACTTCAACAATGCCATCCGGACTTCCACAGGATCCCCTAGACTCCTCCAGCGGACGAACCTCCCCAACACCATCCGAAGTCCACCGTCGGCCGACCCTCTGCCAGATTCCTCATGAAACCAGACTTCTCCAACAAAAAATTCCCATCCGAGCTTTTACAATAGATGACTCCCGCCTGCAGCATCAGTGCTCTAGGCATCCAACAATAGTAGACCGTCAGCAACCTCAAAAACATCCGAGCTTCTCCTGGATCGACGAGATAGAGAGCTATTCTGCTCCATCAGACATCCCAACCGAGCTTCAACCGACAGATCTGAACTCTCTAGCAAGTCACGACAATGGCCACTACCCTACTCCACTCTTTGTAATGGATTCCGTGTGGCTCTACCACTCTGTGGCAAGTCGCGACAACAGACACCACTCCACTCTCTGTAACAAACTCCATATGGCCCTGAACGATCCTTTGATGCCACTACTCTCCGTAACAAACTCCGCGTGGCCCTGAACGGCCCACCACCAGGTGGTTACAGACATCGCTGTCAATCAGTTACGCCCTCCATCTATAAAAAGGGACCCCCAGATACATTTTTCTCTAAGCTCTAAACTCTATCTCGAAACTCTGCTAAAATTTTCACTCAAGCACTCCATTTTTGTTGAAGTAGAGTACTGACTTGAGCGTCGAAGGGTCTTATCGGAGCACCCCCAACTCTGGTTTAGACTTTCCTTATAGGTCCCGACGGTGGCCGCGGTCATCTCAACTCTAGCTTCTCCGACATCGACGAAATTCTGCACCAACAGAATTGGCACTAGAGGAAGGGGTTGTGTCTTCATAGTACCCTTGTTCTTAAAGGAGTGCTCAATGGGACTATCTCTGGTCACCTTCTCCGACATCTACTTCTCCTTCTCCTACCAGATCTCTACCTGATGCCTCCCCGAAAGGCATCCACTAGACGATCCACGGCCTCCACAGCTAGATCTCAGCAAGCTCCGCAAACTCCAGCCTCATCTCTAGTTTTCCAGGCTCCTCCTCCTCCGACAACGGCAGTCAGTATGGAGCAGTTTGACTTGCTGGTTCAGCAGGTCAGGGGCCTCACCGAAGCAGTGCAGGTCATGCAGCAGCAGCAGCAGCAGCTGCAGGCATCAGTGCGGTTGGAAAGAGCATCGTCGGAGTTTCAGAATCCGGCAATTGGGTGGGCCACTTGGGCAAGTCGTTCCATCTTCTCCAGAAAGGGGAAGCAGAAGGCAGAGAGCCCACCATCCAATCATGATTCCACCCCCGAAGAGTCCCTACCTCCATTCCACTAGAAGATCCTTGAGACTCGCAGTCGAGAGGACCTCCTGGATCAAAGATTTTGGGAGATGAACTGGCGGATCGAAGAGCTCTGCCATACTCCCACTGCTTACGTTGAGGACATCTGCACTGACCCTCCTTCTCTTAAATGATCATGCAGGAGCCAATCCCACCGAACTTCAAGCTCCCCCAATTCGAGAGCTATGATGAAACCTCGGATCCGGTTGACCACCTGGAGGCCTTCTGGATAATGATGCTGCTCCATGGTGCGTCAGACGCCATCCTGTACCGAGCTTTCCCGTCTACCTTGAAGGGAGCAGCAAGAAATTAATACTCGACACTGAAGTCGGGTACTATCTTCTCCTTTGATCAGATGAGCCACCAGTTCGTTGCTCATTTCGTCAGCAGCCGGTGCCCCCAGAGAGATTCGGAGTCCCTCATCAACATCAAGCAAAAGGAGAGAGAATCCATTTGAGCTTACATCAACCATTTTAACGTCGCCGCATTGGAGGTCCGAAACTTGGACCAATCGGTTGCGATGGCCGCCCTGAAGGGCGGTCTTCAAAAGAACGATCTTCTATTTTCTCTGGAAAAGAAGTATCTCAGGGACTTTGCTGATTTGCTGGCTTGGCCGAAGTATATGCCCGAGCAGAAGAAGCCTTCAAGATGAAGGACGAGGAGACCGTGAAGGAGCGACAGGCGGGAGACTCCAGCAAGCCCACAGTTGAAAAAGGCCGAGTGAAGCTCAGCCACATTCTCGAACTCCCTCCGGATACAAGCGTGTCCAGACTCCTCCCCGGGCTCGTAGGTAGAGAAGCCTAGACCGTAGAGTTCGGAGGGCTTCTCTCCCAGGAAGATTCCACAGCTACGCCCCTCTCAACGCATCGAAAATCCAAGTACTGATGGAGGTCAGGGAGCAGCTGCCGAGGTCGGAAAGAATGCGCACACACTCCAGAAAGTACAACCCTAACAAGTTCTGCCTCTATCATCATGACCACAGCCATGACATGGAGGAGTGCATTCAGCTCCGAGATGAGATCGAGGAGCTCATCAGACGAGGTCGGCTTGACAGATTCATTCGACGCCGATCTGAAGGTAGGAAGCTCGGTCGAGGGCCCTATCGCAACCAGAGCCGCCAAGGAGGGAGGAGCAGCCTGAAGATCGGCCTCCGATTGAGATTATCAACTCCATCTTAGGAGGAACCCGATGGGGAGCAGACCTTCCGCGGCTATGGGATTCAAAAAATCTATGGATGTACTACCAATAACTTTGCCTTAAATAAAAGTTTCTTTCATATTTGCATATCTTTTCTTTTGGCATGAGCTCAAAATGATAGGAGTAGCTCCTTCCGACAATCGAAACTAAGCGTGTTAAGAACAGGAGGAGGACCTCATCCTAACACGAGCAAAGTCGAAGATCCAGTTATTTAAAGATCGGATGGGGGAGAGGCCCTTGCAATGGCCCTTATGTGCCCCACAGCCACATTAGGAACAGGAGGAGAACCTCATCCTAACGTGAGCAAAGTCGAAGGCCCGATTATTTAAAGATCGGATGAGGGGAGAGGCCCTTACAACGGTCCTTATGTGCCTCCACAGCCACATTAGGAACAGAAGGAGAACCTCGTCCTAACGTGAGCAAAGTCGAAGGCCCGGTTACTTAAAAATTGGATAAGGAGAGAGGCCCTTACAATGACCCTTATGTTCCCCACAGTCATATTAGGAACAGGAGGAGAACCTCATCCTAACATGAGCAAAGTCGAAGGCCCGGTTACTTAAAGATCGGATGGGGGGAGAGGCCCTTACAACGGCCCTTATGTGCCCCCACAGCCATGTTAAGAACAGGAGGAGAACCTCATCCTAACATGAGCAAATTCGAAGGCTCAGTTATTTTAAGATCGGATGGAGGGAGAGGCCCTTACAACGGCCCTTATGTGCCCCCATAACCATATTAGGAACAGGAGGAGAACCTCATCCTAACATGAGCAAAGTCGAAGGCCTGGTTATCTAGAGACCGAATGAGGGGAGAGGCCCTAGCAATAGCCCTTACGTGTCCCCACAGCCCTGTTAGAAATAGGAGGAGAACCTTGTCCTAACATAAGCTGAAATTGACTGTCGGGAATAGAAGGAGAACCTCGTCCTAATACAAATAAAGACCCGATCGATCAAGATCGGACAAGGAGGAAAGCCTCCTCAACGGATCTTCTACACTCCCATGACCCCGTTAAGAGCCGAGGAAAAACCCTCAGTCAAACACAAAAAAAGAAAAAGGGGGAGATTAAAAGGGAAAGCGACAAACTACACCAGTGATAAGTGAAAAACAAACTACATCAAAGACACAAGGGATCTCATCTCAACGAGGAAGGAGACTCTTATCAAAAACCCTCAGTCGCTAAGAGAGAACTCAACACAGGCTGAGGAAAAATCAACTTTCTCAAGGTAATGAGAAGTTCGGACCCCCAAGCTCAAGCACCGAAAGGAAGCGTCAAACTCAAATGGCCTCGAAAAGATCTATGGTTATGAACAAAAAGAGCAAATCAACACGACGGTGATCAGAAACCTTCAAACAATATCGACATCGACAAGATAAAAGATAAAAGAAGTTTGGTAAATGATGACTCAAAGCAAGAATAGACGAGGAATTACAAACAACGCCGACATCGAACAAGACAGAAGACAAAAGAAGTTCGATAAACGATAACTTAATACAAGAATAGACAAGGTAATAAAAAATTTTCTTTTCATTTCATTAGTGAAGTGTACATTACAAAGCTCTGAAGGCCCAAAAAAAAATGATAAAAAAAAAAAGAATACATGGAAGGATGAAAGGTAAAAAGGAGCTTTAAGGAAGCTCGGCTCCTTCCAACTTCGAGCTCTCAATTCCAGTCCTTATTAGGGATGGCTTTAAGTTTTTGACTTCTTCTTCCAGTTTCATCTTTCTTAGCAGCATCTCCAGTACATCTAGTGGAACCGCCGACTTTCGCCCTCCGACTCCCGAAGCCTCTTCCTCAGGACCTCGGACTCTGCCTCAGCATCCTTGACCGCCTGCTGCTCGTAGGTCAGCTGAATCTTCAGCCGCTGCAGTTCGGCCTCCTCCCACCCAAGGGCCACAGACAATTCTGCCATGGTCCCCCTCATGGAGTGGAGCTCGTCGGAGCCTTGTGCAGAGGTGGGCTGGACTCTCTCAGACAACTGCCTCTGAAGGCGGACAACTTCGTCGATCGCCATCTTGAGCTTCCTTCGGTAGTCCTCTACTTGCCCGCACCAGTCGACTCGGTAAGCGTTGTAGTTCGCCTCAGCATCTTGCAGCTGCTTTTGAAGGTCGGATAATTTTTTTGATCAGTCTCGATCGCATTCGGCCTGAGTGGCGAGCCAGGATGAGCTCCCGTCCAACTGGCCGATCTTCTCTCGTGCAGCCGCCAGCTCAACTTCAAGAGAGCTGATCTTGGAAGCCTGAGTCCAAGATCAGTTGCTGGTGCATTTTTGGAGTTCTTCAAGCTCCGCCACGAAGTCGCCCTTCCTCCGGGTGTATTCCATGAAACCCTTTTTATGGAGGTCGCGAAAGTGAGTAGCCTCCGTAGTGACCTCTGAATGGCTCTTCCTAAGTCAGTGAAGTTCGTCATCCAGCTTCTTGAATTTCTTCATCAAGTGACAAACTTTCCTTCTGAGGTCCCGGATCATCAACTTCAGAGGAATCCTCTGTGGTAGGGGAAGAGCTTCGACAGAGCACTGTCATTGGGAGACGAGCGCCACAACTCAAATTAGTGCCAGAAGACAAAAGAGAAGGAAAAGAATGCAGATGAAGAAAAAGGAGCTCTCTGTAAAGAAGAATCTGATTTCATTGATTAAATAATTTTTAAGTACAAGAGAATAAAGAAAAGTTGCCACAAAGAAAAAATATAAAACTAGAGGTTTTGGACCTCTGGGATAGAAATGGAGGAGCTCGATGCCCCCGGAAGGTCGATCGTGGTAGCCACAGCGGCTGAAGAGGTCCCGACTGGAGGAGGACCGGCAGCGGCTTCGAAAGGTCTGGCTTCATCGTCGGATGCCTCATCCATGAAGTCGAGGTCCAGTTCGGAAGATTTTCTGGCCATCTTCTCTTGGCAGAGTTCGAAGCCCTTGATGAAAGCGTCCTGGCCAAACTGGACCTGCAGATCCTCCATCTCGGAGGAGGTCTTGAACTCCTCCACCACTCGGCCCTCACCTCCGAGACTAGGGATGGGATCTGCACCTTCAGCTCGAAGACTTGTGCCTTCAGTTCGGAGACCTCGGCCTCTGCCTTCTTCCTTTTCTCCTCCAAGGCGGCCCTCAGTTCAGATGAGGTTTGTCCCTCCTTCTGCAGCACCTCCTGGAGACTTGTGACCTCGATGATCTTCTCCTCGAGGTGGACGGCCTCAGCTAGGCGACCTTCTTCCACTCGGGTCGCCTCCCTCTTGGCGATCTTCATCGCCTCGACGTTGGTGATGAGCTGGTGTCCAATCTACAAGAGAGCCGGGGAGTCAATATAAAGGCTAAGGAGTAAACTAAGTAAAGAAGCAAGAAGAAGAAAAAGTGAATTGACCTACCTCGAGAAAAGATCCCAGAGAGTCCCAGACCCACAGCTCAGGATCAGCAAGGACGATCCTGTGGATGACCTCGGGCAGAATGCACCCTTCGACCAGCCTTTTTATTAAATCCCTATTGTTGAAGGGATTTTCCTCCAGATCTTCCTCAGAGCCGTCGGCCTCCTCGATGGTAGCCTTGCGGCTGCGGCTCTTGCAGGCTAGGGTCTTCTTTCTTCTCCTCCTTTCGGCCCCCGGTGCTCCCTCGGGACGAGCCTTGGGAGTGGGAACGTCAGTCGAGGGGTTCCATGAAGAGGCTCGAGGACTTCGGCCTCGACATCAGAGGGGCATCGACGGCAACGGCCACCTGAGCAGGCACGGCCGAGCTCGTCTCTTCTGTCCTTGCTCTCTTTGCTGACCCCGAAGTCGCGACGCCTTTTCTCTTGTGGGTCTTGAGACCCTGGGCTAACCTTCGAGCCACGCCTGTGTCCATGTCTGCAATAAAAGAAGATTGACACAGCTCAGAAATAGAGTAAGAGAAAGGAAAAAGCAGCAAATATATATATATTATATATATATATATATATATATATATATATATAATGTATGTATGTATGTATGTATGTATACATATATATATTAATGATAGTATCGACAGGATCAAAAGGGCTCAAACCAATGTTGAACAAGAGTTGTTCCTTCAGAAGTTCAGAGAGAAGGGGGGCTGGATAGGCCTCGAGCTTATTGGAGGCTTTGAGGTCATCCCTTTCCAGGCTAGAAGCCCGACGGATGGAATCCCTCAGAGAGCCCCAGGGGGTAATCCCAGCTCTAAGGTCAGACATCGGACGTAGAAGAACCTCTCCTTCTAGTCGTGGATAGAAGAGGGGGCGCCTTTCAACAACCCCTTTCTACCGAACTGGGGGAGAAGTACCACCAGTCCTTTGTCGAGGGGTGACACTTGAAAGTATAGAAATTTTTAAACAGGAAAAGGGTTGGCTGGACTTCGGCTAGGCAATAGAGGGAAAAAAATCCTATCAGAAATCTAAAGGAGTTCGATGCTACAGAAACTAAAGAAATGTTTAAAAAATGGAAGAGAGCGATGACAAAAGGCGGGAGCAAAAGTCGAACTCCGGTACGAAAAGCTTCTTGGTATAAACAGAAGCAGCCAGGGGGAGGAGCGCTAGCCCGGCCAGTCGGCCTGGGAAGCTCCAGCTCGTACTCCAGAGGAATCCCGTACTGAATCCTAATCAGTGAGAGTTCCTCCGGAGTCAGAGAGCTGGCGATGATATCTGGTACAAAGATCAAACAAGGTTCATCTACAGAACTGAGGTTTTGGGGAGCTGGGACAGATGAACTCCTAGAACTGCTAGAGGAGGAAGTGCTGGAGGACATTATGAATTGAGCAAAAACTCTAAAAATCCCAAAAAAATTGAGAAAAATAAGAGTAGGGGCGCTCGCGAAAAACTGAACAGGCGGGATATAACAGAAGAAAAATGGAAGAAGAATAGCAAGAGAAAAAGTGAAGAGGGGAGTTCTGGAACTAACCTAGGTTGGTTCGAGAAGTGCAGAGATGTGGAGATGGGGATTGACTCGAAGAATGCCTAATGCCGAACAGGATGAAACTCTCAGGAAAGAAGAAGGCACCAACAGGACTCTCAGGCAAAGTGAAATTCCTGGAAGGGGGAGCAGATTTTAATAGGCAACAGGGCCCAGCGCAGTAATGATGTGGATCTTCTCTGGCCGACCTACACTTGCCGCGTGTCCCACTCACCGTGGCAGGCGGTTGAAAATGGCTGACAGCTGATAAAATCATTATTGCACCGTACCTAGAGCAACGCTCCAATGGAAATTCTGAAAAAATCTTTTCGGATCGTCTCGATTTGAAAAGGCTCCAGCACCAGTGCGCCAAATGCCAAAATATCTAAAAACCATCGAGTGCGAAAATCAAGAGAGACAACTTCGACTGTGAGAATTTCTCTGTACTTCTTTCATTCAAAATTCAAACTCGAAAGTAGGGACTGGTGTTGGGTATAAAATACCCCCAGCTGAAGTTTGTAAAAGGCCGACCCTTCTAGGGCTTTTTCGGCTTCCGACCTTGTATGGCATCTTTCTGAACTCCCTCGACCATTCGAGCTTCCATAATGCCATTCGAGCTCCTACAAGAACCGAATTTCAGTCGAACTCCTATAGTGGATGGATCCTAGATGAATTTCAACAACGGAAGGGCTCCACCAGCCGGATCTCTACTCCAAACTTCTACCGCAAGTAGTCTACTCCGAACATCTACTGCAGGCGGTCTACTCCGGATCTCTACTGTAAGCAAATTTTATTCGAGCCTCTATTGTAAACAAATTTCTTCCGAACTTCTATTAAAGGTAGACTTCAGCAGAGCTTCTTTGTAGCCGGATCCCAGACGAGCTTCTACAATGGGACAGGCTCCACCAGCCAGGTCACTACTCTGAGCTTCCACGACAACCGATCTTCGACCGAGCTTCTACAATAAGCGGCCTCCTTTCAGCCTTCTACAAGAACCGAACTCCGTCTGAACTTTCATAGCGGATGGATTTGAACGAACTTCTACAACAGACGGACTCCAGCAGCTGGATTTCTACAACAGCCGACCGCCTCCGATGTCTGCTGAACCTCCCAACCATCAACCTTCAATAGCATCATCCGGACTTCAATAATGCCATCCGGACTTCCACAGGATCCCCCAGACTCCTCCAACGGATGAACCTCCCCAATACCATCCGAAGTCCACCATCGACCGACCCTCTGAGTTCCTCATGAAATCGAACTTCCCCAACAGAAAGTCCCCATCCGAGCTTCTACAATAGATGACTCCTGCTTGCAGCATCAGTGCTCTAGGCACCCAACAACAGTAGACCCATCAGCAATCTCGAAAACATCCGAGCTTTCCTGGATCAACGAGACAGAGAGCCATTCTGCTCCATCAGACATCCCAATCGAGCTTCAGTCGATAGATCCGAACTCTCTGGCAAGTCACGACAACGGCCACTACCCTACTCCACTCTCTATAATGGATTGCGTGTGGCTCCACCACTCTCTGACAAGTCGTGATAACGGACACCACTCCACTCTCCGTAACAAACTCCACATGGCCCTGAACAGCCCTCTGATGCCACTACTCTCCATAACAAACTCCGCATGGCCCTGAACGGTCCATTACCAGGTGGTTACAGACATCGGTGTCAATCAGTTACGCCTCCATCTATAAAAAGGGACCCCCAGATACGTTCTTCTTAAGCTCTAAACTCTATCTCGAAACTCTGCTAAAATTTTCACTCGAGCACTCCATTTCTGTTGAAGCAGAGTACTAACTTGAGCGTCGGAGGGTCTTACCGGAGTACCCCCAACTCCAGTTTAGACTTCCCTTGCAGGTCCCGACGGGCCACAGTCATCTCAACTCCAGCTTCTCTGGCGTCAGCGGAATTCTGCACCAACAGGCTATATCAGGTCGTGTACATAGCATAGCATACATGAGGCTTCCTATTGCCGAAGAATAAGTGATCTTGATCATGCATTCAATCTCCTCAGGTGTGCCAGGGCACATCTTCTTGGAGAGATGAATGCCATATCTAAAAGGTACTAAATCTTTTTGGAGTTTTCCATGCTAAACCTTTTTAGCACCTCTTCTATGTACATCTTCTTGAAAGTTCGAGCATTCTATTTGGTCTATCTCTATAGACCTTAATACCTAGTATAAAGGATGCCTCTCCTAGATCTTTCATAGAGAACTTCTTAGACAACCATATTTTGATTGAGGTCAACATGAGAATGTCATTCTCAATTAGGAGGATGTCATCTATGTACAATACGAGAAAGACAACCACGCTCCCACTGACCTTTTTGAACACACATGGTTCCTCCTCATTCTTGATGAAACCAAATATTTTGATCACATCATTGAAATGAGTATTTTAGCTCCAAGATGCTTGCTTAAGTCCATAAATGGACCTTTGCAGCTTGCAGACCTTATGATCATCATCACTGGATGTGAAACCAAGTGGCTGTTCTATATAGATATCTTCCTCAAGATGTCCATTTAAGAACACCATTTTCATGTCCATCTGTCATATTTCATAATCGAAATAGGCTGCAACAGCAAGCAATGTGCGGATGGATTTTAGCATGGCTACGGGCGAGAAGGTATCCTGATAGTCAATGCATTCGCACTGACTATAACCTTTCGCTATGAGCCTAGCCTTGAATGTCTCTACATTACCATCTGCACTATCTTTTTCTTGAAGATCCATTTACACCAATAGGTATAATACCTTCAGGTGGATCTATCAAGGTCCAGACTTGGTTTGAGTGCATCGAGTCAATTTCTGATCTCATTGTCTCT
>NC_025993.2:3032168-3073280 GCF_000442705.2 Elaeis guineensis
ACAATGGAGAGGTGAAGTTTTCCTCTCCATTTGCTCAAATAGTTTCACCAGCATGTATTTGTGTCTAGCTGAGTTCAGCATCGCTGTCACCAGTTTTCTTTAAAATTTAAAAACAGATTCTACTTCGCCTTTTTTCTCAGAGTTTTGACAAACACTGGTAATCATGGTTGCTTTTCTATTTTCCCAAAAAAAAAAAAAGGAAAAACATGCTTGGCAAGCAAAACAGGAAATCCTCTAGCGGTGCTTTTCCCATAGCAAACTAGCATCAGATCCAAAAGCACATGATAGATAAGGCCAAGCTCCCCCTACTCTCCATCCATCACCATTGCTGAGAAGTCCTCTGAAGCAACAACCCCACCAAGAAGAACAAGCACCCTGACTTCATCAAAGATCACCATTGGATCAAGCCAAGTACACCAACCTCAAGATCCGCAGCCTCCCTGATGCCATCTGCACTGCTCCAACTACATCTACTTCGATTTGCGAAAGCAAAACATGTAGCTAAAAATCAGATCATTAACCAATTTGTTATCAAACAGCAAAAGCTATAGAATTCCGAATTCTATTCCATTACGAAATGAATACAACACCAACAACATCTAGGGTCAGCCTCGAATAGCTTCCTCCTCGCAGATACATTGTTCTGGTAGGTGTGCCATAGGATTAGTCATGGGGCTCAAACCCTCGACTACTGCCTCTACTTTGTCGGCATTGTCTCTTAGCCCTCACTCGCCTCTGATATGCCAAGACCCATCCGGACCCCTTTGACAACTCACCTCAACTTCTGCCTCTACTTCTTGTGTCGGCATTGCCTCCTTATCCCTCACTCATCTCAAATCTGCCGAGACCCATCATCACCCCTTTGCCAGTGTTCACAAGAATGATTCAAGGCATGCTAAATTGTACCGGCGGTCTACCGATACAGTTCGAGCGTTCCATTCGGAACAACAAAAATGGAGCAAGAGAGAAGGAAAAAGAGGAAGAGAGAGAAAGAGGCAAGAGGGAAAGAGAGGAAGAGTCTGGCAGTGGCCCGCTGAGGCCATCGGAGGGCAACTAAGGCCTCCAGAGATCTGCCTTTTCTCCGAGAGAGGAGAAGAGAGAGAGAGAGATAGAGAGAGAGGGGGAGGGAGAGAAATGGACAGACGAGAAGATGGCGGGGAGGCACCAGAGGGCTGCCAAGGCCCCGAACAATCAAAATCGACCGACAGCATCTACAAGGTTGAAACAAGGGCGACCCGGCCCAATTTCATCACGTAAATTTCTTTTATGTGAAACACAGTGAAGTCCATGGCCCTATGGTGGCCATCACCAACATCTCTACCGACTTCCCTTTCCTTCCCTCCCTCCCTCCCTTCCACTCTCTCTCTTTTCCTCTTCGATTCTCTCTCTCTCTCTCTTCCAGTTTCATTTCCATGTCAGTTCACACACAATACGGTCTAGTACAAGGGCTATGCCGCATACCAATCCATATCATCGACCTGCTGGTATGGGTTCTAGTTCTAGTTGGCAAACCTTGCCCTTTGCAATGCCCTTTGTAACCACCCCCAAGATATACTTTGCCACGCTGTAATGCCCATTGGCCCCTTCAATGACCCCCTCTAATGCCTCTCCTCCCGCATTGCCTACACCCTCACCTCCCTTCTCCTTCGCCACCTCCCTAGCCTCCTCTCCAGCCTCTTTTGCGCCATCCCCTCTGCACTACCACCCACCTCACCTCACCTATACCTATACCCTCCCTAATTTTTTTCCTCCATGCCCTTACAATCGTCATCCTTCATTGCCCTCTCTCAATATTATCGAAGCTTATACTTGAGGTCGTGGAGACCTTAAGCACCAAAATCACCCCAGGCACCAGGATCAATCCACTCCAACAGCTTCCCAACAGGATCAAAAGGAGGACGTGCTTAAAGGTCTCCTACAAGGAGGCATAGGCACTGGCCACGACCTCCCCACCATCCGCCACATCCACATCTGCCTCCTTGCCCTCAACCTTGCTTCTCCGCTCTAAGATCCGTGCTCGACGACGCCCACCTCCTCCTCTACTGCAATTTGCCCTAACTTTTCTTTCTCTCCCTTGTCACACCCATTTCACCATCTGCCACCACACCACCATCTTACTCCTCCACATGCTCTTTTTCTCTTTTTTTTCTCTTCTTGATTTTCGTCAACCAACATGTTTGTCGTTGGGTATTTGACCAAATAGGATCGTCCTATTCCCATAGAACCTATCACCAAAATACCCCTAGGAGAGGATAGGGCTAAGTGGAGAAAAAAGATTTTTCATGAGATGGAAAATGAAATATTATTAGTCCTATTGCGGCTCGTCTCCGATGGGTAGTCGGATCATCGTGCCTGAGTGTCGAACGGCAAGGAGTTGGTGGAGGACCGCTCGTCGGAGAGAGGGCACAGTCGAGAGGGCCGAGAGTGAGGGCTCACGGTGCGTTGAACGAAGGTAGGGTCAACTCGGGCTGGACGAAAAGGTCGGCCAACAGCATCCGATGGCAGCAGAAAAACTTGCAAGAAAAGCCTGCATCGGAGATGGCTCCAACGAGAACCCTTCGATGCTCAAGTCAGTTTTTAGCTCAACAAGTGGAGCGAGTGAGGCAGAGTTTCGAACTCTGAGTCCTTGAGTGTGCGTACCTCCTGGGGGTCCCTTCTTATCTTCATTTATAGAGAAAGCAAGATGAAGGATGAAAGGATAGGAGAGCATTCCGATAACGTCCAATCATATGATGCCGCATGGGGACTGTTGCGGCTCATCTCCGATAAGATAGTCGGATCATCACAACCTGAGTGTCGAATGGCAGAGAACCGGTGGAAAGACCGCTCATCGAAGAGAGGGCACAACCAAGAAGGCCGAGAACGAGAGCAAGGGCTCACAGTGCGTTGACGGAGGCAAGGTTAACTCGAGCCGGACGAAAAGGTCAACTGATGGCGTCCGATGGCAGCAGAAAAATCTACAAGAAAAGCCGGCACCGGAGATGGCTCCGACGAGGATCCTCTAATGCTTAAGTCAGTTTTTAGCTCAACAAATGGAGGAACGAGTGAGACAGAGTTTCGGACTCTAAGTTCTTGAGTGTGCGTACCTCTTGGAGGTCCCTTCTTACCTCCATTTATAAAGAGCAGGATGAAGGACGGAAGAGTATTTCGATAACGTCCAATCATACAGAGCAGCATTGGGGCATCTTTAAATGGCCCTATCAATGGACATGCCTTTTGTCCGATGCATCGGTGGTCGCGGTGGCGGATCTTATCGCGCGCATATAACATAATTAATGACTTTATGGTGTCCTATCACGGTGCACAGCAGACTGCTTAGGATATGACCTTAAGATGACGCGACTTGATGTGACTCGTTGGGACTGTATGGTAGCAACACTTGACTGTCGGTTATTTGGCTTATGCCAACATCCAAGTCGGCCACTAGCTAGAGCAAGATGAAAGGGATTGGGAGCAATCCGAGGTGAGTACCCCATGTGCCAGCAATCACGAGCTCGTCAAGTAGGGTTGGAGAGTTAGGTCAGGAGATGACCGATCTGAAGTATCAAGCGCCGTAAGCAACTGAAGAACCCGATCTCCGGCATCAGTGCTGTCGTGACAGACAAGTATGTCAGCTTTTCACCGATGCCACTCGAGAAACAAGCCGATCGTTGGCCAATATAGTCTTTAACTTGGACAATGTCACCACATCTAGATGATGTTGAGCTCGGACTTCTACCAACCTCAGCTTTCAGATGAGGTCAGCCTCCCAATGAGGCAGGCTTCCTGAGGACCATGATCTTCTGATGAGGCTGGCCCTCTGGTGCCCTCGGCTTTGCGTCGAGACCGGCTTTATGATGACCTCCACATCCGGCTCCACATCAGTAGCTTCACGTCGGTATCCAAATGGCGTTGGCTTTTACCGAGGTAGGCCTCCGATTGAGGTCGGTTGGATCAAGTCGGTTAAGTGACGAGGATCTATCCCAACACTTGCCCCTCAACTCCTAAGTTCGATTACGTAGTCTCCATCGGATGAAAGGAGTTAATCGATGCATGGATCCGAGTTACTTTTCCTGACGACCATTTCTGGAAGCTGTGCACAACAGACTTGTTTCAGGGCGGCGAGCCATCATTCTATGGAACATCTCTTCAAGTTCGAAGCATGATGATTAAGGCAGAGCATGGTCGTATCTCCATTTCATTTCAAATCAACTGATCCTTGGTCAATCGAAGATAAGCCGGCTAACCACAACTTTTTTCGTTGGGTCTGCGCTGCGAACTGTAGCTTTACTCCAACGGCCTTTCGGCCATAGTGGCACACTAACAGTTGCCGGGACTCCACGATTCCATTAAATGGATATTAGCCGAATAACGTCGGATTTCGTTTGGATCTGCGCTGCAAACGTAGCTTATACTCCAGTGGCCCTTCGACCTTAGTGGCACACACAGTCGTCGGACTCCACAGCTCCATTAAACGGGCATTAGTTGAATACATCTCATCGGAGGATGTGGATTGATCGGCTATCAAGCGATCAAGTTGCTGATGTCTGGAGGAGTTTCCCAAGTTGTAGGAACATCTCGAGTCGTCTGCCTCCCGTAGTGTCGGTCTCGTCGAGGTCATGGTCAACTCATTTTGGAGGGGCTTCTTAGGGAGGACTTCTTCGGAGTTCCTCCGTGAATTTTCTCCTCGGCTTCATCAGCCATGTCGTGGGCAGCTCTCCCTTCCCATCATGAAGGCTTCATTGGGGATTCCGCCTTCGAAAGGTCAGCTTCAGGAGGTCAGTCCTCGGATGAGGTCGGCCTCCCATCTGATGAAACTAAGGGAGTCTCTGACTTGATCTGCCATCCGGAATACTTTGGTCTGACCGATACGAATGGCCAATCAAGTTTTTCATGAGAGGCTTCGCCGCACTTTACGTCGCAAGCCTCAGGGAAGTGGGGCTTAAGGCTACCTCTGGTCTCGTCGGTACTCCTGCTATTGCACCTCGAATTTTGTCGAGGTGACCTCATATCTCGTCAACGATTTTGACCGCATCGCACCTCGAAACCCACCGAGGCGACTTGGGGCCTTGACGAGTGTTTTTATTGTAGGCCATTCCATCGCAGAGGAGCGTCATCGTTTGCTGCACCTCAAATCTCATCGAGGCGGCTTTGATCCTTGACCAAAGGTTTTCATCGTCACACCTCGGACCTGATAGAGGTGACCTCTAATTTGGCCAAGGATTAAGTCTTCGACAGTTAGAGCTGTTTAACACAGAATTGTAAGAAAAAATTTATTTACAAGGTGTTCCTATTGATAATACATTCGTAGATTCTCGACGTTCCAAGTCCGAGAAATCTCCGTGCCGTCCAGGCTCTCGATTTTGTATACTCCAGATCGTAGAACCATTGAAACCTTCTAGGGATCTTCCCAATTCGGAGATAACTTTTCTTACTCGATCGGTTTGGAGAATTCGGCTCTCCTAAGAACTAGATCTCCAGTTTGAAAAATCTTAGGCTTAACTTGAAAGTTATAGTACCGAGCTATCCTTTGCTGATAGGATGCCATCCTCAATTGGGCTCATCTCCAGATCTCATCGAGCAAGTCCAGATCAGCTCGTCACTTGTCCGAATTGGTCCGTTCGTCATAGTGCTCCATCCGAGTCGAAGGTAGGCCGATTTCAATCGAGATCACAGCTTCCGACCCAAATACCAGTTTGAAGGAGATCTCTCCGATCAGGATCCGAGGAGTTATTCGATAAGGCCATAGGATGCTAGAAAGTTCGTCAGCCCAACATCCTTTGGCTTGACTGATCCTTGTCTTCAGGCCTTGTAGAATAGTCCTGTTGGTCACCTCGGCTTCTCTATTGAATTGTGGATGCCCGACCGAGGTAAATTATGGATGATGTGGTATTTTGCATAGAATTCCTCAAACCTGATATTGTCAATTATCGGCCATTATCGATGATGATCATTCGAGGTAGACTAAAGTGACAGATGATGGATTTTCATAGGAAGTCGGTAGTCTTCCTTTCCATTATCTGCGTCAGCGGTTCGGCCTCCACCCACTTGATGAATAGTCGATGGCCACGATGATGAACCTTCTTTGTCCACTGGCAGACGAAAAAGGACCGAGTATATCGACTCCCCACTAATCAAATGGCCATGATGCTGAAATGGTTGTGAGTTGACTTGATGGAAGCCTTTGGATATTGGCAAACCTCTGACATTGGTCGCACTTCTACACTAGATCGACAGCATCCTTCTATATGGTCAGCCAGTAATATCCTTGCCGTAGTATCTTGTAGGACAGCAACTTGCCCCTCAAGTAGTTGCCGTAAATGCCCTCGTGCACCTCCCGAAGAGCATAGTCGGCTTCAGAGGGTCGAAGGCATTTGACCAAGAGCAAAAATGCCGACCTATGGTAGAGTTGGTCATCGATAATCACATATCGGACCGCCAGTCTCCTCATTCGATGCGCCTCAGTAGGATCAACCGACAAGGTTCCGTTGATCAGGCATTCGACGAACGGATCGATTCAACTCGGCTCATAATCAATCTGAACCTGGTGAACTTCCTTTTGGAGTCGATACTTGAATTTTCGAGATACTCGATGAAGATCCTCTCCAACTCACCGCAGCCAGATGTGGCAAGTCGGGATAGAAAATCAGTTCGGACATTCTCCAAGTGGGGGATGTGGTATACTTCAAAGTAATCAAAATTTGTTTGCAGAGATCTGAGTTTCTATAGATATCTGGAGAGAATTGGATCTCGGACCTCATATTCTCCTCAGGATTGTCTAGCAACCAGCTACGAGTCGGTGAACACCCTTAAACATTTTATACCGAGATCTTTGACGATCTTCAATCTGGCTATCAGAACTTCGTATTTAGCTTGATTGTTAGACTTTGAAGCCAAACGAAGGACGTACTCAGTCACCACCCCATCGATGTTGGTCAAAATGAGACCCGCGCCGCAGTCTTGGACGTTTGAGGCTCCGTCCACATGCAGAATCCATGCAGGCTCCAAAGCCTCTCCTTGAGGGCAGTCCTCGACTTGACTGTCGTCGGTCAGAGTGTACTCGATAACAAAATCGGCAAATATCTGAACCTTCATCGAAGATCGCAGGACATAAGAGAGATCGAACTCACTAAGTTCGACCGTCCATTTGGCCATCTCCCGAAGTGTCTGGTTGTTGAAGCAAAGTCCTCAGAGAGAGATCGATCAAGATCTTCACTGAGTGGGTCTGAAAATAAGGTTGCAGTCGTCGAGTCATCGTGATGATCGTGAAGACCACTTTTTCAATCCGAGGATACCTAACTTCCACCTCATGCAACACCCGACTTATGTAGTAGATCAATTTCTATACCTTATTTTCTTCTCGAACTAGTACCGAGCTCACGACTTCAGAAGTCACAGCCAAATACATGTGTAATTTGTCGTCGGTATTTGACTTTGTCAAAAGTGGAGAACTCAGGTACCGCCTCAGGTCGTCGAAAGTCTTCTGACATTCTTTCGTCCAAGTGAAGTTCTTCTGCCTGAGGGTTTTAAAGAAGGGAAGGCACCGCTCTGCAAACTTAGAGACGAACCGACTCAAAGACGCAACGCATCCCGCCAACTTCTGAATATCTCGTCGAGAGGTCGGGGGCTTCATGTCGAGGACCGTCTTGATCTTCTCGGGATTGGCCTCAATGCCTCACTTCGTCACCATGAAATAAAAAATTTTACCAACGTGACGTCGAAAGTGCACTTAGTCAGGTTCAGTTTCATCCGATGTCTCCTCAGGGCATCAAAAGCTTCTATCAGATCGTCGATATGGAGAGCAGCTTCCTTGCTGTTCATGAGCATGTCGTCGATGTAGACCTCCATATTGCGACCGATCTGATTCTTGAAGATTTTGTTAACCAGCCTCTAATATGTAGCCCCACGTTTTTAAGACCAAAAGACATGACTTTGTAGCAATACAAGCCTTTATTGGTGATGAACGCCATCTCCTCGTCCTCCGACGCTATCCGTATCTGGTTGTAATCATAAAAGGCATCCATGAAGCTGAGCAGCTAATGGCCTGACGTAGCATCGATCAATTGATCAATTAGGGATAGTGGAAAGCTATCCTTCGGATAAGCTTTATTCAGCTTGGTGTGGTCGATACATATCCATCACTTGCCATTAGCTTTTTTGACCATCACAACGTTTGCGAGCCAATCTGGATAGGTCACCTCGCAGATGAAGTCGGCTGCTAGCAATCTATCGACCTCCTCGTCGATAACCTTCTATCGCTCGAGAGCGAAACTTCTTTTCTTTATCTCACCGGCTTGTGCTTGGCGTCAACAATTAGTCGGTGGACAATCACATCAGATGCGATGTCCGGCATATCTGGGGCAGACCAGGCGAAGACATCTACATTCTTCCTCAGAAAGTTGATCAGCTTCTCTCTCAGTTCGTCGCTTAAGGAAGATCCGACCTAAATAGTTCTAGTCGGGTCCTCGTTGAGGGGCATCGAGGTGAGTCGCTCTATGGGTTCTCGACTTTCTTTGGTCTAGTCCGTCGCCAATGGGAAGAGCTTCAGTCGGCTTCTTTCCTTTGACTGTCGGGCCAGCTGCTGATCTTCTCTCATTTCACTGGTTTCTTTCTTCGTCGAAAAGCGCACGAGCAAGTGATACGTTGAGACGATTGCTCGAAGTGCGTTCAGCCTAGGTCGTCCCAAGATAACATTATAAGTGGAAGGAACCCAAACCACAAAAAAATTGAGTTGCACGGTTGATTGTCGAGCTGGTCGTCCGACAGTAACAGAAAGTTCTATTGCCCCTTCTACCTCGATCGAATCACCAGTGAATCCAATTAAAGGAGCGTTGACTAGTTTAAGTCGATCAATAGAAAGTCGCATTCAAGAGAAATAATTGTAGAAAATTACGTCAGCTGAGCTTCCATTATCAACAAGACATCATTTTACATCATAATTGGTTATCGTCATCGATATAACAACAGCATCATTATGAGGAATTTGGACTCCTTGCAGATCTTCTTTGGAGACGTCATTCAAACCGACATTTGGAGGAGCTTTCTGAGTCATCAGCTCTCCGAAATCTCGGCCCCGCCAAGAACACGCTAATCACACCCACTGTAGGTTGAGCGTGAGCTTCCTCATCGAGACGTGACTGAGGCTGAGAGTCATCCGACAGCTACATAGGTCGGTCCCGCACATACTTCCCAAGGTATCCCCATCTTATTAGGTCCTCTATCTCATTCTTCAGCTCGATGCACCTCTTGATGTCATGGCTGTAGTCGCGATGGAACCAACAATAGCACCTCCGATTACAGAACACTGTTTTTGTCTTCATCGACTGGGGTCGTCGAAGGTAGTCGCACGAATGGTTGAGGGGTGTAAGAATCATACCTGGGGCCGAAGTTTTTGGACTTCAAATTTGGTCAGGAAGGTAAAGCCTCCCTCTCACCGTGGGCTCAACTGGGACCCGCGAAGGTTCCCTTTTTCTTAATCTTCTTCTTCGAGTCCTTGCCCTCAGATCGACGTCGATCAATCTCTCCCTCAGCTCGGATGTACTTCTGTGCGTGCTCGAAGAGTTCGGTATACGTTCGAAGAAGCATCTTGTCCAGGGAATAGGTGAACTTGGAGCTACATAGTCCCCGCTTCATGGCAGCGATGGCCATTGATTCGTCAAGGTCTTAGATCTCCAGAGTGGTAGCGTTGAAACGTGCCACAAAGTCTGGCAGAGGTTCTCCATCTTGCTGCCTGACGGAGAAAAGGCTGTGGGATGTCCGCGGCATCTTCTGATTGATGTCGAAGTACGCCATGAAGAGCTATCCGAGCTGGTCGAACGAACGGATACTCTCTGATTGAAGTCCAGAGTACCATGTTCGGACGATTTTTCTGAGGGTAACCGAAAGGCAATGCAGAGGACGTCGGATGCCTCCTGAAGAAGCATGAGAGCTTTGTAGCTCTCAAGATGGTCGAACGGATCGATGGAGCCATCGTACGGTTCCACCTGCGGCATCTTAAACCGATCTGAAATCAGTTCATCGAGAATCCATCAGAGAAGGATGGACGGGTGCTGACGTCGAGCTCGTCGATAGGATCTTGGTTGTTCGCTTGGAGCTGATCCAAACGGTGATCAATTTTCTTCAACCTAAGGTTGTATTCATCCAATCGCCGCTGAGATTCATCGAAACATTTGGAATATCCTGGGATAAAACCTTCCCCAGAAGATCTTGACGGAGATCGCGACCTCTTTCCCTTGTGTGAAGCTCGTCGAGGGGAAGGGGACCGACGATCACCGGAAGCAGCATGTAGAGTACATCGAGAGTCAGCTTGTGACGATTGTCGGACGAGTCGAGAAGCCGTCCAATGGGAGCACCGAGATGAGTGGCAAGATGGAGAACGAGGCCGGGGATTGCCTGGAGGGCACATCCTGTGGTGCCAAATCCTCTATCCGTCATTGCTGCTGCTCCGCAATCTGCTGGAGACTGTGGACAGCCTCCGTCAATGCTCTAACTTGCTGTACCAAGGTGGCAAGCTATTGCTAGTCCGCTGTTTCCTCCAATCGTAAGGCACTCAACTCCCCAAAGGTCATCGGAAGTGCGTCACGCCGCGATGAGCGTCGAGCGGAACTAAGAGAAGCACTTTGTGCTCTCGTCTTGGCCATTAAAACTTATGAAAGAATGTTTCACCCCCCTATCTGGCGTGCCAAACTGTTGCGGCTCACCTCCGATGGGATAGTCGGATCGTCGCACCTGAGTGTCGAACGGTAGGGAGCCGGTGGAGGACCACTCACCGGAGAGGGCACAGTCAAGAGGGCCAAGAACGAGAGTGAGGGCTCACAATGCATTGAACGAAGGCAGGATCAACTCGGAACGGACGAAAAGATCGGTCGGCGACGTCTGATGGCAGCAGAAAAACCTACAAGCCTACATCGGAGATGGCTCCGACGAGGACCCTCCGACGCTCAAGTCAGTTTTTAGCTCAATAGATGGAAAAGTGAGTGAGGCAGAGTTTCGGACTCTGAGTTCTTGAGTGAGCGTACCTCCTGAGAGTCCCGTCTTATCTCCATTTATAGAGAGAACAGGATGAAGGATAAAAAGGATGGAAGAACATTTTGATAACGTCCCATCATATAGAGCCGCATAGGGACATCTTTAAATGGCCCTGTCAGCGGTATGCCTTTTGTCCAACGCATCAGTGGTCGCGACGGCCGGCCTTATCGTGCGCATGTGACATAATTAATGATTTTATGGTGTCCTATCATGACGCATGGCAAACCCTTAAGATATGACCTCAGGATGATGCGACTTGATGTGACTTGATGGGACTGTATGGCAGCCACACTTGACCACCAACTGTTTGGCTTATGCCGATATCCAGATCGGCAACTAGTTGGAGCAAGATGAAAAGAATTGGGAGCAGTCCGAGGTGAGTACCCCGCATGCCAGTAGTCCCAAGCTCGCCAAGTAGGGTTAAAGAGTCAGATCGGGAGATGATTGATTTGAAATATTAGGCACCGTAAGCAGCTGAAAAATTCGATCTCCGGATCAATACTGTCTCGACAGACAAGTACGTCAGTTTCTCGCCAATGCCACTGGAGAAACAGGTCGGTAATTGACCGATGTAGTCTTTAACTTTAATGTCGCTACATCCAGATGATGTTGAGCTCGGACTTCCACCGACCTCAGCTTTCAGATGAGGTCGGCCTCCTGATGAGGCAGGCTTCCTAGGAACCACGATCTTCTGATAAGGTCGGCCCTCTGGTGCCCTCAGTTTTGTGTCAAGATCGGCTTTATGATGACCTTCACAATCCAGCTCCACATCGGTAGCTTCACGTCGGTATTCTCCGAATGGCGTCGGCTTTTACCGAGGTAGGCCTCCGATTGAGGTCGGTTGGATCAGATCGGTTAAGTGACGAGGATCAACCCCAACAAGCCCCACACGAGGTTTGTGAATAAGTGATCAAGTAAAAGGGAGCCAACTACACCCAAGCCTGCATCGATAGAGTATTTGAAGCACAAGAGCTCCCTCAAGTCAATTGGGAAAAGGTCGAAGGGTTCCTACTTCCTATAATGACAAGGGTGGAATCGCTTAGTGGTGGCTCCAGGAGTGGCAACTACAGTTATGGAGCCACAAATGGATACGAACCATGGCAAGGCAGCAACTACAACCACGAAGGAGGAGAGGAAAAAGATGGAAAGGAGGATAGTTTGGGGAGAGCAAGGACGAAGAGATGAAAGAAAAAAATTGTGAGAGTATAGCTTGATTCGAGGAATTAGTTTCGTGATTCAAAAGTTAATTTTTAAAAAATAATCGAAGTAATAATTTTTCACTAACTTTTTACATAAATTCTGAAAGTCACTTTTAAAAATATCAGATTTTGTGTATTCACTTTTAAAAATAAGAAAAAGGAAAAAAGTGATACCAAACCGAGCCTAAGTATAATTTGTCATGACAATTTGATATAACAATCAAGCCTCTATGGAAGCCTTTCATCTAGCATTCATTATTGAACTTTGCAGAGTTTCGAATTCAAAACATATCTCCACACCAGTACAAGCAAAGAACTTTGTTATATGGAAATTTACTTGAGCATCACAGTAAATTTTTCCAATTATGAGTATTATTTCATGTTATAGCAGCTAAATACAACCATCATAACAGCCATAACTCAATTTATGAATATATCCAGTCAACAAACATAGCAATTATTTCTGTTATCATGGTAAAAAGTATTTTCTAGAGTCTATCATCTTCGAACATCAACAATAAATCCTCCATTACAGCTAAGGGTGAGTCTCGATGGTTCAATTACATAGCTATGGTTTGTGCATGATAACCACAAAGGTAGAAATTATCATTAAGAATTAGAGTGGAGACTTTGCACCATGGCCAGTGAAACCTTCCCGAATTGCATGGTTCGGGCGTGCCAAATCATACCACTAGTGGACCGACATGGCTCTGGCCTTTGAATGAAACATAGGCAAAGGTGGGGGACAAGAGATAAGGGAAGGTAATGAGAGGGAGAGATGGCCTCCGTAGGCTGCCGACCACCGCCGTCGCTGCCAAGGGAGAGGATCTCTAGATCAATCAAAACAGGGCAACCATGTCGACTTCATCGAAAAATTGCAAAAAAATATAAATAAAAGGAACAAGGAAGTCAGCAAAGAAGGAGACGATCTCTAGATCGATCAAAACAGGGCAACTATGATGACTTCATCAGAATATCGCAAAAAAAAAAGAGGAACAAGGAAATCAGCAATGGTGTTACTGACTTCCCTCAATAACACCAAAATGAAAAAGTGATCCAAAGATCCTCTCTCTCAATAGAGGTGGAGATGGCCTTGGCAACCTTCCACCAACCTAAAAGAACCTACAGAGGCCGTCTCTCCCTCTCCTTTCCTCCCCTTTTCTCTCTCTTTCCTCTCTTTCCTTCACCCTCTCCCCCTTTCTGCTGTGTTGGCTCAAACCCAGCATAGAACGGCACAAGGGCATACCAAACTGGGTACAGGCTCCGATACTACCACAACCAACCTTGCTTTGCACCTTTACATAATTGCATGATTATACATTGTTAGCCCGACTTGAGAATATACCTAGTTAAAATGATTCTATCGACTATCAAGATAGTTGTCCTCCCAAAATATGATATTGGCCCCAACTTGTCAAGGAGAATTTGATAGCATTTCAATCAAGGACTTAAACATTCAAGTAAGCTGCGAATATCAATCAGTAGTTCATAAGTCACATACCATAGACACAAATTATACAAGTTGGCACAAGCCATCACCAACCAATATAAATAACCAAAAAGTAACAAAAAAGAAAAAAAGAAAAAAAGAAGTACACCAAGCAATACAAGAAATATGAGTGCTAAATCTATTTGAAGGCTTGCCTTCACATTATACCTATACATAATGGGGCATCAAGCTTTACTAGGTTTTAAGCTTAATAAAGGTGATGATTCTTGATCATATCATTAAGAGTTGAAGGAACTCACCTCTACTTTATCTAGTAGAGCTTTATAATTTGTACACATCAAGGTTTTAAATCCTGTTGGATGGGGGTGTCCCAGTTTTTCCATGAAACAGTATGCTCTACTACCCTATCTCGTCCTAGGGTTAGTCCCAGTCAAGAGTCCCATAGGTATGCTATGTCTCTCTCCCCTTCTTCTTTCCTTTCCCTTCCTTTCTTTTTTTTTTTTTTTTGTTGTCTTTCCTTTTCTTCTTTCTTATACTTATTCCTTCTTTCCTCCTTTTTCTCCTTACCTTCCTTTCCTTTTTCTTCTTCTTTCTTTTTCTTAGCCCTTACTTTGCTTCCTTCTTTCCTTTTTCTTCTTTCTCTTTCCTTTCTTCCTTCTTTCCTCATTTTCATTCTTTTTATTCTCTTTCCTTTCTCTCTCTTTTTCTTCTTCTTTCCTTTCACTTTCCCTTCTTTCCTTTCTTTCCTTCCTTTTTTTTCTTCTTCTTTCCCCACATGGATGGGTTTCGTAATCTCAACCCCGACTTCATCCCATTTTCTCATAGGAATGGGATAGAACAACTGGGTGTCCCCTTATTCTGTTGAGACATAAAACCCTAATACATAGTAAAGGACAAATTAACCAGCCAACTCAACATAAAATGCTTGGTATAGTTGACCAACTATAATTACATTATGGTTCCTGCTTGCCTTTACACTTCGTAAAAAGCTCACCTTATAATCCACATATAAATATCTTTTGATTTGATTTCTACCATGAATACCTGTCAAATGCCTTTTTTTTACTATCTCTTAGCCTAGCATAAAATATCAAAATACTAGTTCTACTGCAACTTAACTGTTACAGACCATAAACATCCTCACAACCTATGAATGGCTGGAATTTCTTTCCTTTTATCATCCCATACACTCTGAAAGGCTGGTATTTCTTTCTTGTTATCATTCCTATCTGTAACAACAGGACATCCCTTACACTTGTCACACAAATTTCTTGCTCATTATGCCAAATGCAATTTCTCAAAGCATAAATCAAGCACAACCATTAGTACTTTGCAAATACTTCTCTTGAAACACAAACATCCCTCTCCCCACATAACCTTCAAAGTTCAAGCCAACAAGCAGCACCATTCTTTTCCTTCTCCAATCTCCTCCTGTTCCTATTCCATAGTTGAAAGCCTATGGTTTCAGGTTTTTACAATTCCTCATACCATCCATCTAAAGAGGAATCTTTCATTTTTCATGTCGTTCTTATTCTAATCTTGCTAGTATACATACTTATGAACATCAATGTGCTCTCACATCCCACTACCAAATGATGACACTGTTTGCATACTCCAAAGATGAATTTTTATAGTGCCATCTTCTATTTGGTGCAGAATGGCAGAGTTTATGATCAGCAACCTCCGAATTCACAACTATCTACAATGTTTTCTCTGCAAAATACCAATAATTTTTTTGTATCATTCAGTCTTATCAGGATAAGCAGGCTATTTGTGGGACAATAGCAGTCCCTATGGCAGGAGATGACAGCTTTAGAACTTCTTGAACTCAAAACCACATGCCTTTCCTTTCACATTTAAATTTTCTTTGCTGCAAGTGAACTTACAAGTTAAAGATTGACTTCAAGAATTATAATTTTAAAAAGTTATATGTCTCGCACAAAGGTTACAAATTTGTTAAAATAATAACAACAGGACCTTCGCTGAAGTTGTTATAACATGACACATTCATTATTTCTCAAATTCATTTCAAAAGCTCCTCTTCACAATGATTGAAAAAAGATCCACTTGCATAACCCACCTAATCCTCTGGATATGCATTTATCTCGTCCTATGCTCCTTGATTTCAAGGAAACTACTTGTAATTAAATTCTCAAAACTTGAAGGAATCATCCTTGAGGCTGGCTTTGCTATGTCAGAACATACTTTTCCTCACCTCAAGTTACCCATTTATATTTATGTCAATGATCATAATGCTGCAAACTCTTCTGGGATTAAATCTTCAAGGAGTATATTTGCACGAGTTTTCTCTAAGTGCATTATTGTTCGCTTTCCAAGAATATAAATTCTTGATCCAAGTTTCCCTGCATGCTTAGCTAATAACTCAATCCTTATATTATAAATGAGTTTAATCTCAACAAAGCCTAACGATTGAAAGTCTCTTCATGGCACGCCCCTCTTATTAGCAAATAGTTCAAGGTTCACCGAACCAATATCAATGGGTGCACCGACCAGCTACAGTTCAATATGGTACCAATACATACTATACTAAGCCAAGGTGTACCGGAGATGAACGATCAAGAGAAGAGGAGGGGAGCAAGGGAGAAAGTCGAACCCTACCCCCAAAAGGAGGAGAACCAGAGAGAAGAGAGAGATGATGAAGCGGAGAAAGAGGAAGAGAGAGAATGGAAGGGGGAAGAAGAAAAGTGAGGTAGATAGAGGCATACCAATTCGAACAACTGGAAGGGGATAGCATCAGCGTTAACATCGATCAAAGATGACGACATTAGCTAGAGTTCAAGCAAGGGGGAGGGGGGGTGGAGAGAGATTGAAGTCAACACGGTTCAGGGGGATCAAGGGGTAAGGGATTTTATAATGACTGAAACTGTTTCAATTGGACAAACCATCTCAGTTACTAGCTGATCTGGTTTGGTATGCCATGCACTGCCTGGTTCAAGATGGTTCAGCATACCTTGCCTCATACATAACCTAGTCCATCCCATTATTTGGATCCAACATTTCTTACATGCATCTAGTCATCAAATATTTCTTATTCATGTTCTGTTAACTAATGGTGACCTATGCAATTGTTTTGCATCATACTTCTCTCCAATTAGACCTATCATGGTGACATATAGGCAGGGAATACTACTTCAAAATTCTAAGCATTCTACCACTAGATACAACAAACTCAAATATGACCTTCCTGTTTCTGAATAAGGCAAGGTGGAATTTCAATGACATAAAATAATGCATCAAGATCAACTGTCACGTTCGCTGTTTCACTGTAGCATTATAAACATCAGGCCCTTTGTCAACTCTTAATCTAATTAGCGTCTTTACAAAGTCTCAGGCTGTAAGTGTTCTAGCTGGAGAAATTTTCAAAGCATGATTCACTCAGAGTGTGACACATTAGGGGAATGTGTTTGCTAGGTAAATTGCAACAATTATTGCATAAGTGACTGCAACAATCTTTTTTGCACATTATGATATGTTGTTGCTAAGTATTCATGCTTTCTTTATCCTAGTTCCACATGTTTTGAATCTCTTATAGGCAGGTTTGGGTCCATGTTGGGACAACAAACATAAAGATGCCCTACAAGTAGCATGTAGGAGTGCAGTAAGAATGACCTGCCAAAGTAAACCAATAAAAGACTAGAAATGAACATTATGTGTAGATAAAGCTTAGGTTCACAACAGAAATGATCATGAGGAAGATAACGTGCCGACACACTATTAATTAAGACCATGTAATTTTTCTTAAACAACACAACCCAATTTTGTAGTGGAAAATAATTACCTGTAAAAAAGAAGCCTCCAGTGCAAGGGAGTCTCTCATACTAAATCGGAAATAATCACTTTTTCCCACTATTTCTGTTTGAGGAACTGAAGCTGCAAGCTCTGTAAAATAAACAAAATTTTAACAACCATACCGAAATGTACGTTATCCATCGCTTGCAGTAGCAACTACAATTCTCATACAGAACCATCAGTATTCATTTCAACACGGCATCATATACAAGGAAAAAAAAAACATAATAGTCACTTCTATTGAAATAGCATTTGTTCATGATCAGCCTCCAAGTTGCTATATGGTGATTTCAATTTTTTTCCCTGGTCATAAAAGCTTCCACTGGAGATCAAGAAAAGAATGGAATCCAAAGGACCAGTGCTAGAAAATAGGCACGGTGTTGGTGTTGGAGTCATCACGAACTCCAACATTTAGTGGTCTCTTTGTTTTTATGTACTGGTCTAAGTTAGCTTAGGATGAGCCTCAGGCCCAATGAATCCAAGCCTGGTCGTAGTGGGACTCTATTTGTCTTGTAGTGGAATTGGTCATTTCGTGGGAGTTATAAAAGGGGAGAGAGGTGATGAGGCATCTCGGGGCATAGGTGAGGGAGAGAGAAAGAGAGAGGGAGTTTGTTTATTTGTGAGAGAGCCATGTTTCAATCTCAATACAACTTTTTTAATAATTCTCTCCTAATTTTTTTTCTTCCAGTATCTCTTTCCTGTTGGGCTTTTTTTTGTTTGTTCTGGATCTTGGACCAGGGTGGTCGATCTACTCTGAGTAGCATACCGTTCTACAGTTGGCACTCGCTAGATATATAAATATTCTCTTGAGGGTTCATATGTTTTTAACATAATTGCAACTGGGCGAGAGCATCTGTGCCTAAAAAATTTCACTAATTTGCCTCTAGAAGCCAGCTCCATATGGATCGAATCTGAAATTACAAGCTGAAAGATACATCAATCGCAGACATACTGACCTTTCTCTGCTAGGGGCACTTTGCAGAAGTACCAACGGACATCCTCCCCATCAGATGGGCTCTTTGTCTGTGCAAGATACTTCTGCCGACCCTTGCAGTGTTCAATCATATCTTCCAATCTGGCTATGTTAGAAGGAGTGTTCTTCAACAAATCCGGCGAAGTCTCTTCCACCTGACCTAAACTAGCTGCCTCCGAGACTGAAGCCATTGCTTCATTCCGACGTCCTTCTTCAGGACTTGCCATTAGAACAACCTTACAGCAGCTTAATAAGAGTATAGAGCCGAAATTCTAGCTGATAGTCTCTGAGCTAAGCAAAAAAAAGAATAGGAAAAGAAAAAGATTATCAAGTGATGTCCAAGTAGATTGTCGGATTATTTAAAAAAACATCCAACAAGAGTTAGTGAGTATTCCTCAATCTTGACAAGAAAAGAAGTGAAAAACTTAAGAGCTGCCCGATGTCACTGAAACAAAATTAGAAGAAAAGAAACGGGAAATATGATGAAAAGGAAGGAATTCAGATGACTGTTGAAAAGGAAGAAATTCAGATGAGTGAAAGGTCTAACGAGAAAATAAAACCAAACCTAAAATTTAAAAAAAAAAGGTTATGGAAAAAGCATGAAATTTAATGAACTTAGCGCACCCTACAAACGATGGAAGATAAGCTAAAACCTAAATATACATGAGGAGAGGATAAATTTCTCAAAATCCGATTATGAAATGGTGTAAATGCCGATACAAAGCAAACGCAGGTCAAAGATAACCATTCAAACAAAAAAAGAATAGATTTTGGTCCAGAAACTGGAAAACATCAGACCCTGAAAAAATTGCACAACGATAATTAACCACGAATCTCCTCCCCCAGACCGAATGAAATTGGGTAAAAGATATAAAAGAAAACCACCAATGGGACGAATCCCATGCAAGAGAGAGGCGAGATCGCGGGCAATTAACGCAGAGATTTGGCAGCGGAGAAAGCTTACCGCGCGTTCACGGGAAGAGGCAACGGGGGATCGAAGGGCGGAGGGAAGGGAAGGAGAGTTAGGTTAGGGTTTGAACGACAGTTGGGACTTTGGAATTTGGGAGAAGAGCCGAGGGGAGAAGGGCGGTTGCGTCGAAAGGGAAAGGGAAGACGGTTACAGCTTACAGGAGAAATTATCAGACGGACCGGGTCCAGTGGACTATTCGAAATGCCTGAGGTACACGCACGGTAGGTAACAAACAGAGAGAAAACTAATCTGATCTGATCTGATCCTCTCTCTCTATATATCTCCGCACATGTGACCTTCTAACCCCTCCTTTCCTACACGTCGAGTATCATCCTTCATGAACGTGTATCGCATCTCTGTCCTCCTCATCGATCACACCCACCTCTGCACATGCAACCCCCCAGTCCCTTCCTTTCCACACATCAAGTATCATCCCCCGTCCTCTATGAAGACAATAGTAACCCCATTGCCTCCCATCGATTTAGTAAAATCTGACAGCCTCATCACCGCCATCAACTTCTTCAAGTTCACCCGTGCCCAGCTTTACCTCAAGGCCAAAGCCCCCAAAAGATCCCGCTACAACATGTACACCCTCTTCGCCACCCACGTGTGGCGATGCACGAGTCTAGCACGTGAGCTCCCCTCAGTCCGGCTTTCCAAACTATATATTGCCACCGATGGCCGCCAGCATCTCCAATTGCAACTCCCAACAAGATACTTTTGGAGCATGATCTTCAAAGTGGCATCGGTGGTGAAGCTATCGTTGCTAGATTTTTACGGCAACATCGATGGTGGAGCTATCGCTACCAGCTACCAGCCCTAATCCTTTTCATCGTAGATCATCATTCATGGTGGAGAGAGACGGAGATATCGACGAGTTTAGCCATGGCTTCAGCTGGGGCAGGGGCCACCGTGGTGATCGCTGCAATGGCCATTGGGGCGGGCAGCATGAGGAAGAGATGTGGGTACCTATGACAAAGCTTGGGCATTTGGTGAAGGAGGGATGAATTCAGAGCCTGAAGCAAATCTACCTCCACTCTCTCCCCGTGAAAGAGCGCTAGATCGTAGGCACCCTTCTCAGCCTCCAACTCAAGGATAAAGAAAGGAAAAAAAGAGAAAAAAAAAAAAATTTCACAAGATTCTTGATTATTCTAAAACAGAGAATAACAATAAAGATCTTCGATTATCACGAGGAAGAAGGAAAAAAAATAAAAAAAAAAATTATTTTAGATTTTTTTTTTTAAAAAAAAATTTAAAGTTTAGATCTTCAATATTTCAATATCAAAAAAAAATATTTTTAAAATTTAAATCTCTTATGAACCATCAATTGGAGGCACGCTTACCAATTAATTTATGATCGGTATCTCTCAAGGCTGCCACCTATCACTATATTGACATATTTTTGCTTTGCCCTAAGCTCGAGTTGCTGTTATCATTGATGACAGTGGTATCCAGTGGGTAACATTGTCGGTTCTACTATTGGGAGAGTTGGAGGATGTCAAATGTGCAAAAAATGGATTGAAGAAGAAAGAGAAAGAGAGATAGAAAGATTTAAAAATAGTTAAAAATAAAAATAGTAAGAGATAAAAATTACATCCCGTACATCGCATGGGGTTATAAGCTAGTTTGTTTATAATAATTCACCATATGTATCTTGGATCATCTAATAACAAATCAATACATCATCTATTAGTAAAAAAAATGATATTGTTATCCAAACTTGATTGGAAATTTTAAATATAAAAAAGTTTCACTGTTAATTGTGATTTGGTAGCTGACAATTTTACTGTTTTGAATGAAAAAAAAAAAAAATTTTTGGATGGTGTACTATGTTTGTTTTTGGATGGTCCAAGATACTTATGGTAGAACCATCTAACCAATAATTTCTCACAAAACAATATAAAGATAAAATGGAGACTAAAGTGGTGGGTGATTATTGGATGGACCTATTAGATATGGTCAATCTAATAATTAGGCCAATTATAGATCTCCTCGCCATTCAAAATATATATAGAATTTTGGGTAAATTATAAAATTTTTCTGAGAATAGGTCAAAATTATAGGTACGCTCGATTTTTTTCAAAACCTACAATTATATCTTTAAAATTTTAATCAAGCTTACAGTCTAACCCATGTCGTTAGTCAATCCATTAATGTTAATTTGGATCTATTTATCGAGTCATTATAATTTTTTGAAATGATCAAAATAGTCTCGAAAGAAGGATTAAAAAATAAATAGATCAGAGGGGTGATGGAGTCGTCGGCCTTTTTGCTGACCCGGGAGGTGGGAAGGAGATAGGCATCGGCAACAAGCTCTTCGCCGCTAGGATTAGTGTTGGCGAGGATTATCTTGACTCCACTGGAATCGCACACCAGAACCTCATTTCCGCCTTGTTTATCATGTTGAATGCTCCATCACTGAGAACAGAGACCCTCACCGTCTTCGCCACCCCCTCATAGCCTTCGCCACCTAATGTGAGGCTCCACTCAGTGTCATTATCTTCAACATCCTTATCGCTGCCCTCTTTCACCACACTGCCACAACTTGCACAAAATCGACTTAAGAAAAAAATTCAATCAAAACCTAAGAAACCCTTCTGATGTCTCTCAGGTGCTCTCCTTCAATGGAAAGAAGAAGTAGCAGAAAGGAAGAAAAAAATGAATTAAAAAAAAAAAGAATCTATATGAAACAAGGTCTTGCTTCATCTTCCGAAAAAAAGTGATTGGTTTAAGGCTCCAGCATATAAGAAAAGCTAGCAAGAAGGGGAAGGTGAAGGCCATGAGGCCTTGGATCAGGACCTCATCAGGAGGCCGCACGTTGTATGCGATCCAAGCCCTGAGGCCCAAGTGGCTGATGTCGAGGATGATGAGAGTGGTGCTGAGGTGGTAGATGGACTTGCTCAGCGAGTCAAGCATCTGACGGGTCTCATTGGCGAGGGCGGAGATGTCGCACTCCACCATGGGATCGGTGATCTCCTGATACTAGAATTCAGTAGATCGAGAAGTGTCTTCGACATCGGAGGAGCTCTCTGACGAGCTTGAGGAGAAGTTTCTAGAGCGGGTTTTGGGATTGGGACCTCTGGGTAGATCCAAAGTAACGATTATGAAAAGGTTCACATGGGATTTGAGCACACAAATGCGAGGGTTTGTGGGGCTTTGCCGGAAAAGGGATTGGGATTGGAGACTTTTGGGGGAAATCGGATAGGATTTGAGGAAGCTTGGATTAGATTTGGGAGAATCCAAGGGGAGGGGAGTGAGACCATTGTAGAGAATCAAACAGGAAGATAAATGGGGAAAGGAGGAAGAAGATGGTGAAGAGGTATCCAGATTTTTTTTTATTAATTTATTAAGGGTGGTAATTTGATCATTTCATATTTTTAAAATAGTTTGAATAACACCATTATATTTCAGGAGGATAAGTGTAGGTTTTCGAAATTAATGAATATAACCGTAATAACTGCAAATCTCAGAAGGATTTTTGTAATTTATTCTAAATTTTTTTTCTTTTTTCCAACTTATTGTAAATTTCTAGCTGTTAAAAAGTTGTCTTAGATTGGTTCAAGCTAGAGAGTATCCAAGAACTTTCAATAGCTTTAACTATTTGTGTGACTATATGAACGTTATCAATAAAGAAACAACAGCTCTTCCTATTTAGAGTATGATTGGACAATACAATAAGGATTACACTAAAATTTATATTGCATCAATGAGTTGAATGGTCTATTTGGAGACAGTCCATATCAATTCAATATTTTTCAAGTTTGAAGCCGATCAAAGGAAGAAATCTTCATAAATTTTTTTCCGCATCTTGTGCAGCATTGCACTGAAACTTTCATTCATACCAGACTATGGATTGCAAACCGGGACTTAGATCAATCGGCCCAATTTCTATAAAACTTGAGGACATCAAAGAATCGGATTGGCTTGTTCGATGCCTCTGTATTTGTTTAGAGATTATCACAATTCAAGATCAAGTTTTTCAAAATGATACCTGTTTAGAGTTTAACAAAAATAATTCTTTAGTTAATAAATAAGTTTGGCTTTTAGTTTGGGTAAAGGAAATCAAAAGAAGTGTTATGTGTATAATTTATCAGTTTACATGGATGGTGAATATTTTGAAATTTGACTAGTCAAAGTGCATAGAAAATGAACATGAGAAAAGATTGCATTGAATTTCTTTTTATAACACACACACACACACGTGTGCGTGCGTGTGTGTTATACCGCTTATTTAATAACTTATTCCATGATCTAAATGATGAGACGGGCGATAAGGGCAATAATATATCTTTGTCATTGAAAATATATATACAGTTCACTGAGTAGAAATAGCATCTATTTTTTAATGTATTGCATCATATTATTATTATTATTACATGATGATGGTGATGATAATCATACAAATACTCAGGTTCTATTCCGGAGCATTCAAATTTATTTTAAAGAGATGTTTGATTGGAAAGATTTGGGCTGTGAAATTAGAATGGAAGTTGGTGGCTTTCATTCTAACCATTTTAGTTGGGAGGAGTTCTATTTTAATTTTAATTTTAAAAAAATAGATATAATTTAATTTTTGTAAAATTTAATTTTTAGTGGATTCAAATATTCTAATTTTGATTTCAATTGTAATCTATTCTGATTTTAATTTTTATTGTGAACCAAACACTCTTCGGGACTGGGAACATAAGAGAGTGAATAGGATTTCTCCTTGATAAAAAAATATATATATTAAAATATTAATTTATATGCATAAATAAATATAAATTTTATTTTTTTGTTTAAAAAACATAGATGCTATGCAAAATAACCTTTGTAGGATTTTTTTATGAAAATAATATTATTTTTAAAATAATTTACTAAAATAATATCCTTTCAAAAATATTTACCAAAATATTGTCGAAGGCAAAATCGTCCTATAATGGAGTAATTTTCTGTTCTGACTTAGCACATCCAACACTAGGTTGGGCAAACACATTGGACAACAAAAATTGTCTTATGATAGGGTGACTTATAGAGTCGCCTCTCATAGAGTGACTTAATATAACTTAGCCAAAAAAAAAAAAAACACCCCAACCTCCCTCTTCCCCGATGCGAGAACCCCTCGGTCCCCGATGGTCCTCCGTCCTCCTCTCGGCCCCCTCCCCCTCTTCCTCCCTGGCTCGAGAACCCCCCAGTCCCTGGTGGCCCTCCCTCCTCTCGACCCGTCCTCCCTCTCCCTCCTCCTCCTCGGGATGAGAACCCTCCCCGATCCCTGGCAACCCTCCCTCCTCCAAGAAATTTTAAGGTATTTACCAAAACTCAACTAACCAGGGAGGGTTCTCGCACCGAAGAAGAAGAGGAAGGGGGCCAGGCCGAGAGGAGGGAGGGCCGTCGGGGATCGGGGGGGTTCTCGCATTGGGGAAGAGGGAGGTTGGATTTTTTTTTTTGGCTAAGTCACATTAAGTCACTCTACGAGGGCGACTCTATCTTAAGGTGACTCATAAAGTCACTTTATTATAAGGCAATTTTGTTGTTCAACGCATCCACCCAACCTAATGTTGGACATACTGAGTCAGCACAGAAAGTCGCCCTATCATAAGACGATTTTATCTCCGACAGTATTTTGATAAATACTTTTAAAAAGATATTATTTTGATAAATTATTTTAAAAATAATAATATTTTGATAAAAAATCCCAACCTTTGCAATTACTCCCTTGATGATGGAAAATTTTACCAAAATAATGTTTATTTTTAAAGAAATTACCAAAATAATGCTCCTTCCAAACTTTTTATCAAATCTGTCCAACAATAAGTCATCCTATAATATGGTGACTTTTTATGCTGATTCACCCTCCTCTTGCCATGTGGGTGAGTAGGTAGAAGGCCACGTTGGATAGTCGCCTTATAGTAGGGTGCTTTAGTAAGTCGCCCTATCATAGAGCGACTATATCAATCGCCCTATGATAGGATGACTGACTAAACCTCCCCATAACCCTTCTTCCTCAGTTTCTTCGCACCATCTCTTACCACGATAGAGTTCCCCTTCCAAGCTTCTTCCGTGTCTAGGATTCCAACTGCTGCGTTTGAGCTCCTCTATTTTTCTCTCTTATGCCCCTTCCATTTCCCATCCACAACCATCGAGATAGAGCTCCTCTCGCTCGGGGGAAGATCGGAGAAGTGCCAGGTGCATCAACGGAGGTGCAGAAAGGTAAGCTCATCCAAGCTTTTAATTTTTTTTTTTCACTTCTTATTCCTTTTATTTCATCTAGTTTTTGAGAGACACGTGGGGAAGGAGAGCACCTGAGGGAGATCAAAGGTCATTATTAGGTTTCGATTTGGGTTTTCCTGAAAAAACAGAGCACTTGAGGTAGATCGGTTTTGATTTAGGTCTTCAGTTTTGTTTTGTTTTTTCTCGATCTCAGGGAGATTGACTCCTGAGAAAAGAGAGCACAAGAGGGAGAGCACCTGAGGGAGAGGTCTTTATATTGTTCTGTTATAGGGGGAGGTCTACACGACCTAACCCTTCTCCATTAAACTGACAAATCCTATGTCCATAGTTAGAAATGGGCCCAGGCCTAATTTTTCCTAAAATCATCAGGTCTACACTCGACTTGAAGATCGAAAAGAATTTTCAGGCCAGACTCGGATAGGGGTAAGGCCCAGCCTAGCCTGGTCTACTTCCAGCCCTAACTACAATGAAAATTTTGGATTGCTGATTTTTAATTAATGATTCTTATTAGAATAGATATTATATTTTTTAAGTCTCTTTTTGCTCTTGTTTTGCTCTGCTTTATGTTCTAGTTTTTTCTACTTAGTTGTTTGTTTTTAAAAAATTTATATATTGCATAAAATCATAAACTCATCTTTTAATTAATGTACATATTCTACGACATCTGTATATTTATATATTTTTATACCGATGAAAGAATTATGTATATTGGTCAATTGATTGTCCAGTTTCAACAGTTTGAAAATTATAATTAATTCTATAGATAATTACAGTAATCAAACAATATGTAGAGGATTCAAAAAAAAATTCAGACAGTATTTTTTTTTAGTTCTTCTCATACATCTTCAGCCATTTAGAGAGAACCAAGAAAAAATACTGTCAGAATTTTTTTAAGTCCCTATTGCATATTATTTGATTACTATAATTGACCTATAGAATTAATGCAATTCCTCAATGGGATAGGACCTTCTATACCTGTTAGTTGATGATAGAATGTATTTATTATATAAGTCATTTTAAATATTAAGTACTTCCTCCTAGTAAACATTTGTTCGTATGTTCATACAGTTACTTTTCACAATAAATTTTCAACAAAATGGATCCAAGTCTTGTCACTTTATTTTCTATTGAGATGGAAGGATTAGTCATGATGCTAACGGTACATATTGTGATAGTGGAAGGATCCAGATGATCATGGTAGATCGTAATACAATATACCAAAAACTTATGCGAGTCTGTTATGCTGTCATTGGATGAAACCCCAATCACTGTAGAGTTTTCCTACTATATAAATTTTTGATTCATACTGTTAGACGGTATTTGGCTATACCTATTAAAAATAATGAGAACATGAACACCATCTTGGGCATCCCATCACAGAGGATTTTTTTAGTTGTTAAGATTTTTATTGAGTCGGTAGCTATAAGAGTTTTGAATGGTGGTGAACAACATGTGAGTGTATCTAAAACTATATCTGTCCCACTTACGCAATTGAGGATGGGGGGATCTCTACCAGTGCAGCTTCAATGGCCGATGAGCTGTGTATGAGTACGGAGGCACCCCTATATGTATTGTTAGTAGACCAACAGTATCCGTAACTGATAGTCCTCAGTGCATGATAGGTGCAAAGTCTGCATATCAATATCCATATAACACCGCATTTGATGATATCGGGATCGAACCGATCCTAGTTATGTGGCAGCTACCGTGAAGTATGTAAAGCACAAATCTTATGATCTTGTACCACTTAATCAGCCATATGCAACACATACCGGACTTGGAGGATTGGAAATCATAATGATCGATATAACTTTATTTGAAAATGACGCCGCTGTTAGTTATAATCCTAATCTTACTGATAACGAAGATGGGATGATGATGCAGAGTCTGATAGCAGTGATAGTGGAGAGTCTAGTGCAGAAGAGGATATCCCACCATATGAGGCACCCTTTGTTCCTAAATTCAAGTCACGCTTATGTACGTGATGCATGGCAGTGCGAGGCATCTTACGGAAAGATGTGGATAGGTAAACAACTTGTTATGGACAAACTGTTTGTAGATTGGACAGAGTCCTATAACACATTGGATCCTTGACTAGCTACAGTTTATCGTACTAACGAGGGGACCATGGTAGATTTTATAAAATTTTCTATAACAGAGGCAAACGCAGTGGTGTTCCACTAAGTTTTTTGGACATTTGGTCCATGCATTCAGGGCTTCCAATTCTATCGCCCATTGATTAGTATCGATGCAATGCATCTATACAGTCGATATAAGGATACTCTCATGATTGCTATGGAAAGGGATGAAAATGAAAGTATCTATCCTCTCGCATTTGCTATTTGTGAAGGCAAGAGCTGTAGTAGTTGGTCATGATTTTTATGACATTTGCACTATTATGTGGCATGTGACGTATGAGGATTGGCATAATTTCAGACCGACACAAAAGAATATTAGCTGCAGTTTCAGATAAATCTATTGGATAAACAACACCATATGGGTATCATAGATTATGTTTTAGACATATTGAGGCTAATATAAGCAGTCGATTCCATGATGCTGTATTTTTGACTTATTTACATCAAACTGCAAAAAAAAACCAGTCCGAAAAATTTGATCGAAGCGTGCAATACATTGAGAGAACATAATCCAATTGCTTCCAATATCTGAAAATATATCCACTTGACAATTTGAGTAAATGATCGTTGGTGCATGATACAGGTGGATGTAGGTATAGATAATGAATACTAATCTATCTGAAAGCTTCAATAAGATATTGAAAGGGGTTCGCTCATTGTCCATTACTGCTCTTGTTCATCTTTCCTTCGAACACTTGTCGAAGTAGTTTAGCGTCAAATGTGCACTTGCAGCACGAAGAAGGGAGGTTGGCAAGATATTCACTGATAAGATTAGATGAAAATTAAATGGACGCCAGCTGAAGTCTAGGGAGCATTGTGTGATTAAGTACAATAATTAATCAGATTTGTATGAGATTCAGTTGAGAGAAAGTATTATAGCCCCGATGAAACTGATTATATATAGACAGTCAACTTAGGGGCATGCACATGCATATGTAAGAAGTGGCAGTTACTACATTACCCATGCTCCTACTTATTTGTTGTATATGCCAGTAAAAATTTAGATTGAAAGCAGTTCATTGACAACTGTTATAATATTGTACATTATGAGCAGTCATATGTATCGCTATGATTTGATTTGAGAGAATCGAAAGCATATTGACCCATGGGAGTGGCGAGAGGATTTGATTGTAGCCGATCCACCCATGCTCCCTATGATGGATTATCATGATCCATATCTGTAGTGATGCAGAGGCATCACTAGGTGAGTCATCTTGTCATTAATGAGTGAGCGGCTCGAGATGAGATTCCATCCTTCGAGCAACGTGATTGACATTGTGGTAAGTACATTTTGCTTTTATCTCTTTTTGTTATATTGTTATTGTTATATTTATGAATAATATTTATTTTTCTTTTTATACTGACAGTTTCAAAGTATCATATCGCTATATCATAAGGTAAAGAGCGGCTTCTATTTGATCACTGTTGTATGTAAGGATCGAGCACTTATCGATGTTATAGACATCTTATCGATACTATGTGAGTTGTCTCAGAGGATAGATGACTTCAAACTGTGCCATCGATAGATGATCCGAGTATCTTTTCATATGCCCAGCACACCTCATACTCTGGCTTCTCAGACTTCAACCTCTCCATAGATGATGCATCTATATCATTTAGGATGAGTGAGCCGGGAGACACATCGTACCGACCCGATGAACAGCACGTCGATCAGCATGGGAGGGTCAGAGGCAAGGGTTGATTGAGAGTTTTTCGAGATAGATGCTAGGCACATGTTGATAGGCCGAGCACGCCATCACCTCCCTCCCCACCCGTCGATATCGTGTCTGAGCCATCACGCCAGCGGCTAGAGATGACACGTGTTTACGAGAGGCGGGCATGGAAGAGGCCCCAATATTTTGATATACACGCTTCTCGATAGTGTGATACTTGTACATTTTTTTTTACTAAAAAATTTTGTAATCATCAACTATTGGATTATATTATTTTAAAATTAATGTTACAATTTTTTTCATCTAAAAGCATACGTTACAATTTTTGTTAGTTGCGCAAAAAATTAATTATTGATCTTGATATAAGTTATAAGGGTGGAGTTTGGGATTGTCCATCATTTCTAAAATATCCTGCCATGTTAATTATAAATAGGGTTGGAGAAATTTGAATTTATATCTCAAAAAAGTCAAAAATTTTTTAATAGATAAAGATGCTTAGAGAATATCAAAATTATAATTTCATCAAGTTGGAGATGCTTGGAGAATTCCATAGGTCGACCTATGTCAAGTTGCTGCTGCAAACTAAAATTTAAATTGGAAGGTATTTCGTACTGTTCTAAATGAGCAATCAAGATAATTAGTTGATGCCTCAATAAATGATTAAAAATAAAATATTAAAAAAATAATATATAACTCAATTAAGGAGCAAAATTTGAATCTGAAATAGTAATATGGAGTGTGGGGGCCAAAATCGTTCTATTACAAGGCGATTTCATTTTATAATAGGACGATTTTATAATAAGACGACTTATAAAGTCGTCTTATTATAAGGTGACTTTATGAGTCGTCTTATTATAAGATGACTCATTTTATGGTCCATCTGATCTCTAGTTGATGGTCAGATCGGTGAATCAGTATAAAAAATTATTTTTTCTTTCAAAAAAATTTATTCTAGACGGTATTTTAGAAAATAATTTTAAGAGAACATTATTTGGATATTTTTTTTTAAAATTAACATTAATCCGGTAAAAAAACCTCGACGATGAGTTACCGATGCGTATTTGAATCCGATTCCTCTCTGATGGCGGAAGCCGCATCAGTGGCAGCGCCAGTACCAGTGATCTCTCCGGTGGCGGAACCAGCCAAAGAGGCGGTCTCAGAATCAGAAGCCTCGCCGCCCGCTGAAGAAACGACCCCGAACAGAGGAACCCCGGCACCGGACGAACAACAAGACTCAGAAGCTCCAGCTGAAAGCGAGATCCCTGCCGCTGTTTCCGATTACAGGCGGAAACTGGAGGATCTGGAGCGGAGCCCCGAGGGCGATGAGGCCCCGGAGAAGAAACCCGAGCTCTCCAGCCCAGGCACCGTCGCCGAAACCCCAGCATCCTTCTATAGAGAGTATAAACCCTACATCGGGACAGCAGCCTACATCTGAGTTTGCTCCATCTTCTCGTAAAAACTTGAAGTTTCTAACAGCAAGGTGCTCGCTTTCGTGGCTTTTATTCCTGTCATCTTCCTTAATGCTTGTGTCCTGTTCGAACTATCAATTCCCCCACTTGGTATTCCACACTCGTTTTGATGAATAGTGCGTATGTATTGTTTACATAATTTATATTTTGGAGCAATACCAGGGAATGTGCATGTTAAAGGCAAAGACAAAGGGAGAAGCTTTTCATCTTCCAGATATAGCTAAGTTGATTCGTATAGATTCTAATTTAAATTGCAAACCTTTTTATATTCCCCCTGTACTAAGATTCAACCTTCTTGAAAGAGAACCTGCAGGATTCCCTTTTGTTCTGAATGCCCTTTATGGGTTTTTTAATGCTTGCTAATTGCCTCAAACATGTAAAACTAGTAATACTGCTGAGGGGCCTTTTTTTTTTTTTTTGCAATGATTTTTAGGATCTTACTTTGTTCTGGTTCTTTGCAAAGGGTTAAAAGATTTTGCTTCATAACTTTTTTGAACACTCATGATTGGCATGATTTCAGTTTTCTCGGATTGCAGTGGATAAAATGTTATTATATAATTGTACATTGATTTGTTGGAAGGGGCAAAGTTGAAACTTGAAACTGAAAATACTGATGAAGTTGCAATTGCAATTTTGGCTTAGCTATTCTTCATCATGCTTGGCAGAGATGAAGGGCTGGGGGTTGTCCAAAATATACATACATACATTCATACATGCATACATACATACATATGAATCTATGTATCTATCTATCAATGTATGTGTCTATATATGTACGTATGTTTGTACACCTTTTGGTCATCTATAGCCTTATAAGACCAGTACAATAGCAGTATTTGTTAAAACAAATGCTTTCTCTGAAGCATTGGTCGGTTTTCATTCGGTGATATGGGTTATAACGTCATAGACTGACCATGACATGGTTATAGATAGGATTTATCTGCATGGATTCTGGGTTTTCTGGTTGTCTTTCTTCAGAGTTGACTAGGATTATGAAAGAGTTGTGCAAATGCCTTGACCATTTGTGAAGTGGTAATGTAGGGTGCAACTTCGATAGGTTTTCAAAGATCTCTAAGCTTTAGTAAGGGAATTCTCTTAGAAGTGATTGCAATGTTCATAAACTATCCTTTTATTCTACAACTCCTAGGATGTGCAATCTTTCTTTTATGTAGTTCTTGGGCATGATAATCATTTTCACCGATGTTAATCTATAATGATTTTTGTTATAGCCTGAATTGCTGGAAATGCAATATGGTTTAGAAAATCTTTGTGCCCAAATCCTGGTTTATTTGGGATAATTCTGTGGACATGTTTTATAAAATTATCTCATCTATCAAATAAACTAGCTGGAGTTGATTTCAGTATGCCATGGAGAACTGTCGATCTAGGAAAATGCCATAGCATGACTTAAACTGATGATGTTTCCAAAGTTACAGAATTGAATGGCCTTGCTCACTAACAGTGACAAGATACTATGCACTTTTTTCCTTTGCATCAAGAAATGAGAGCTTATTTTTCAGAATAAAATCTGTTGAGGCTTGCCCTATTGCATGTCCTGCATGAAACTCACTTTGTGACAGTTACCACTGTTTATTTATGCTGAAGATGCCAATTTGGAACTGATTCGCTTCCTAATGCAGATGTAGCTATGCTTTATGCAAGGGGTCAGCATTGGTTTCTCAGTGCAATATTACTTCCATCCCGCACTTTCATCTGCTGAAGAGGGGTATCTCGCTTGAACCTTGCTTTTGCAGAGTATTTATAGTTGGTAAGACACTAATACTGCTTTAAGACTTAAAGCACCAAATTTCATAATCTAACAAGACCTATATGTGTCATGTGTTCAGAAGTATTTCATCATTTTGATGATGCCATGATTCAGTTATAGCTGCAATGGATACATTCCTCAGTTTAACGCCTAAATGCATTCTGAGAACATGAAGACTACTTGTGGATTTCCTTTATGTCATTAAATTGTTGTATGATAGTGTATCTTCCATTGTTTGCGAGCTTTCATATTCTCATAATCGACTATCTCTAGGTGTTTGTATGCTGTAGAAGTTAAAGCACAATCTCACCTTCAACATGATCTTGTGATGATTAGATCAATGATGTCTGATACAGGGCAGTTCAATTAGACTTTTCTTGGCTGTACTTCGATTTTATTGTGTTTACCTCTGCTTTAGACTAATTGTATAGTTAACAAACCCGAAGAAAATTATTATTTCTGTTAATGCCATGTGTTAATGAAATGGTGCATAGCAGTTGGGAAACAGTCTTGAACTTTTTTTTTCACTTGAAAATACTTTTTCTTTAAACTGACAATCTAGATAATGTAGATAGTCAATCTCATTTCCATTTATGCATCTGTTGATATAATTCCTATTATTGGAGCCTAAGGCAGCATGAATACTGATCATAACCCGGTTAATATCATGCATTTCTTGGCATTTCCTCAACAGTGACTATTAGATTTTACTCTTCTGATACCAGTTAACGCAGATAATTGAGTTGGGCTGCTCCATGATCAGTTCAAGGCTTCAAGCAGTTGGTCACTTTTATTTATTTCTTGGATAATTAGTCTGAGACTTGCATCATGAATCATGGTTAAAATGCATAAACATGGGATCCCTTATTCTTGTTTGCTTGCTTTTCATTTTATTCTACTAGCAGGTCTTCATCTTTTATTGGTGAGTAATTTCTGGATAAATTGATGGTTATTCTTCTAGCTAAGGCAGATAAAAGTGAATATCAGTTGTATTGCATTTCACAAATTATTATGTACAACTTAATTGGTGTAGGTCAAAATTTTCATCAACTGATACTATTATTTAATTTCATGTAGTTCATGTATTTATTATTTTTTTGTTCCAAGATTCTTAATTTTTGGATAGGTTATACTTCGAGCATGTGATTGTTTAGTAAGAGTATAGTGCAAATTGCTTTAGACAGTTGCACACATTTCATTGCTCTCTTATGTTCCTTCTTGATTCTGTAAGACTTTCCCCGGCTTTTGTCGATGTTCAAGTCCCAATGAATTACATAGTTCTCAGTTTGCATTTCTACCCTAATGTAAGCTCTGCTTCGGTCAGGCTCTGCCAAGGACAGCACCTCAAGACAGGTACAGGAAGCAAACTTGTCACCCTAATGTAAGCTCTGTAAGCTGACCACAGATTATAAATACCAGTCTGATAACAATAACTCTATTATAGACTGACAATAGTGATTTATTTGTTTATAATTACTACTATTTTTGTATATACGGTCTTTTTGTACATTATGATCACATTTCAAATGTCTCAAATATAAATTCATCTGCCCATCCAAGCAAGAAGTTTTAGATGATTCATTAGTATGGCCATAGCCTCTGACGAGCAATGTCAAAGATGACTTGAAGTGTGCTTTTAGTATGCTTCTTTTCTGGCAACTTGAGAAATTTAGCAACCTCAGAGAATTCCACATTGTTCATATTGGTCGAATCTCCATTTCTATCCATCCTTGATTCGTCCTTGTAGAGCTTTGGTGGGGATAATGCCCACTGCATTGCCCATATGGCCAACGGGCGCATATATTGCAGAGATCTGTACTCATCTTTTGTATTCCATGCTTCAGGAGTCTGGAAGGAGTACCTGTGATTGGAATTAAAAATTAAGGAAAAAAACATAAACAAATAGTCGAAGCAAGAACAAGAAGAACATGTATTATGTAACCTTAATTTGGAAAACATGTATGTCAAGTAGTGGATATATGATTTCAACAGATCCAAATGCAGGGTAGCTTGGGAGATGGGAGGAAAAAAAAACACATGCTGGACAAATAACTTTAGTAATGCCAGTAAGTCCATGTCAGGTAGAGACCTCAGTGAAAAAAATTCTGCCAGTTTTTTTTCCATTCTGCTAGAAACCTCAATCGATGCAAACTAAATACAGAAGTACAAGATTTCTCCATTGTCCTGATACTCTGTTCACATGCACATAAATAATATTCTCTAAGCAGGATTCTAATATCAAATTGGATTGTTGTGTCCCATAAGTGCTAGGTTGAACCATTCTATTAATCAGATCATTTTAGTTGTATTTTTTAAAAACGAATTCATAATGCAGAGAAATGAAAAAAGAACAATCAAGTAATCAGCCTAGATTCAAACACAGTCTGCTAAGATGGAGTTGTTGTATAACAAACAAGAACCTATAGTCAAAGTATGGATAGTTCAACCCCAAAATCTTATAAAGAAGTGGAAGAAAAGTCAAAGCTTACCCAAGTCCTTCTTCAGACCAGACCGTTTCATATATTCCTTGTGCAGTTTTGAAAGCTGTTTCTGTCATGCCTTCTTGGATCATGGCAGCTGCAACAGCATATGTCACTCCAGGCCATACCTCCTTTGATTGCAGCGATGAAAAGTCAACTGTACCATCTGGTCTCATCCCATTAATTGCTCCTCGCTTCCCATCCTTCATCTTTAAGACATTGAAGCTAAAAATCTTTTCCAATGCAGTTCGGGCTTTGTCCTCATCAACAATTGGGAGAAGACCACATGCTCTAGCATACCTAAAAGGGGGTGCGTGAATGAATTTTCACCAGAGCAAACTCCAAAGTCATTATAATTGCTATAATTGAAACATCTTACTTTATAATGTAGAAGAAAAGCTCAACTATTATAATGTATTGAAATTCCTGAATATACAGTGCAATGTAGAGAATGGATGTAACATCATATCAAGTTACAGCTAAACTATAGCAAGGCAAGAATTAGGATAATACAGAGGAACAGTCTTAACTGCAAAATATTTCTGCCAATGTACTAACAGAAGAATTAGGAAATAAAGAAAAATATAATGTTATGGCAAGTAAAAAAACAATATAGAATGCAGGCGATGCATATTACATTCTTCAAGCCAAAAAAAAAAAAAAGCATGGAAACAAACTTCTATATGAAGTTTAGAAATTTATGGCCATCAATCCATTAACCATAAGAAAAATACACAGGAACCATGGATATAGCATTTCATTTCAGATATCTCAGAACTCAAAGAGACAGCTGAGTTCAGATGAGTAGTGAAAAGGTATAGCAAATCCATAAAAGTATACCATTGTCCAGCCAATTGGTCAGCCTGAATAGATGAGCTTGTTGGTCCACCACTATTATCATATTCGAAGTAAGAACCGTTCCATAATTGCTCATATACAGCTTTTGCTTTCTGATATCTATGCCAAAAATAATCTTCAGAAGCTTGGTCACCAACCATACCTGCCATGGCTGAAGCAGCCTGTAGGGCAGCTACCCAGAGGCCACCAGTATAAGCACTCACACCAGTAACTGACCATACATCATAGGTCTGATCAGGGAAGCCTTCATTTTCAATCATTCCATCTTTATCCTTGTCAAACTGATCCATATAAGCCATTGCCACATAGACAGAAGGCCAAACAGCTCGAGCAAAGGATTTGTCACCTGTGGCAACTGTGTCTCTATAAACTTGTAAAACAAACTTAGGATTCAAGTCCTTCCACCTATCTGTATTGTGAAGGTGGTAAGAATTTACTTCAAACCATGGGTCCTTTGTCCAAGATCATGAGGAACAGCACCAAGAACCTTTCTTGGGACCAACTTGCCATCAATTAATTTCTTCTCTGAAGGATCATGCATCATTACTGCTGCTGCGAAGTCTCTTTGGATGCTAAGTTCAAGCTTGGGGAAAAGCATGGTCAGAGCAAATGATGAGTAGAATGGACATCATAAGTGTTCCACATGTGATACTCTACCCCTTCAAGGTAGAGAAACTGACCAACATTTTCCTCTCCTTCTTGAAGCAATGATGTACCGAGAGCAGCATTTGATGCAAAACGAGACTCTAACTTTTTGGTTATCGATGACAAGCTGTTAAGGATGTCAGAAGCTGTATTGTTTAGGGGGATGAAGCCATTCATTTCTTTATATCCTGAACTGGACAAATCTAGGGAAATTTTCTTTTCTCAATTGTTGCCAAACTCTGTGGTGGAGGCAATCCATCTGAATAACAGAATATGATTATGCTTACATAACAAACTGAAGTGCATGTATTAGGACAACAGAATTAAACGATTAAAAAACTAATATTACCTGTCCAAATTGATGCTCCAGCATTCAGATAATAGAGCTCATTAAATAAAGTGATTGGGTACCTGAACAGAACCTTAAAAAGTTCAGATTGTTTCTGCTGCAAGATAAGAAGTTGGTTAATGTGGGGAAATTTCGAATATACCATTCTGGAAGCCTCTTGTCTTGGCAGTCTTGCAGAATGGTCTTTGCCAATCTTCAATTTGAGACTCCCAATGGCAATGTTCTAGGTTAAAACAAGAAGAGAAGATTTTATGAAATTCCAAGATGAAAAATGTTCATACTAATAATCAAGATAAGATTTTTAATTAAACTAAGTACAATGATATTATTTTGGTGGAACATTCATTGTAACAATCTCGAAAAAAAAAAAAGATATGTTGCAGATCATAACTCAGAGGGCTCCGTTAGAGAAGCTTCTACAGTCAATATGTGAATCCATACATATTTGTTGTTCTCCATCTGCTCAAGTAAAATTATGGTCTCTTAATGCTCTGTTTTCATTCATGAGAAGTGGAGAAAAGTAAGTTCATTGGACTGAATCCGCTTTTCTATTGGAATCAAGGAGAGACAAGAAAATCAAGGCTCTCTTTGGTTGCAGACAAAGTTTTTTTTTTTTTTTTAAAAGAAAGTTTGTTATAAAGAAATATTTATTTCTATTGTTTCATAATAAATGTAAATGCAGGAAGAGAAAGTTAAAGAGAAATTATAGAGTCAAAATTTTCTTCAACAAGTCTAAAATTTCTCTTATCCAAAAGATAGAGATTTCGAAAGAAAAGACAAGCAGGAAATGACTCAAGCTAACTATTATGTCTTGACCACTTTCTTAACAAATTGCTCTCCAATTTTCATACTGCAAGAAAACATGATAAAATACTCAATTTTTGTTTCTTTTCTTTCAGTTTGTTTTTTCCTCAAATTTCTCTTTCTTTCCTTTTTTTCTTGGCAACCAAACAAACCTTAAGGTCTAAATATTTTCACCAAGAGGCCATAAATTTTTCTGATAGGAAGTGATTTGAGAGGAAATAATGAAAGGTTAATTAATCAAAATAACTAATTTATATCCCACAACTTTCTCTAAAATGTTGCAATTTTCCTAATATAACCAAACAAGAGCAATTCCTCAATTTTTTTTTCTTTGTTGATTTGCTTTTCATTTCTTTCATTTTCTTGGAAACCAAATATAGCCTGAAGTGGCTCTTTATATAGTTAACAACTAACACTACTGAAATGCTTTAAAACTGAACGGCTTAGGGACTGACTCCTTGGTATTAGATAAATTTAATATTGCCATGAAGGTTTTTTTGTTAACACAAACATATTCTAACAAATAATGCATGACCAACTTGTTCTCTAACCTCCTTTTATACTGTAAACTCTGCTGCTAAACGTTCGAATGTTCATATTATAGGAATCCACCAGATCTTCAAATGGATCTTCTGGGAAGCTGACTTACTATTATATATTCATGACCATGTGAGCACTCTACCTATTTATTTTATTTTGCCTATTCAAATAGAATTCGTACAAGTTCATATAAAATAAAAATAGATAAATGCATGCTCTGTGTGAAGTATTGGACTAAAATTCAAAATAAGGCTTCTAAAGCACTTGGATTCATCACATTTCAGGATAGTTCTTAAGCAACATGATCAGTAACCAACATTTAGTTTTTCATTAAAATAGATCATGGACTACGAATAAGTAGACAATTTCATGTCACGTTGATCACAACTGAAATAGAGAAAGGTGGACCACAGAAAACTACAGCGGAAATATAAGTTAGACAACTATATGAGGCCATGGGCTAGTTGTCTTCTGATCTCTCACCTGATGCTGATGTGGACTTTGATTTAGCATTCAACCTATCCTTTCTCAATTTTTTTTTTTTTGCGGTATATATTACCCAAGGGATATAGTAATAAAATTATTTATAATGTGATATTTGCTATCAAATCATACATGATTTATATTAATTGTTTTGATTTCATTGATTTTGTCCAGAGAGAACCTAGTTCATGAGTAGATAAACTGCGTTACTATAATGAATCATTTTACACAAAAACTACTTGATATGAATTTGAGGTTACTTCTCATCATGTAAACCATGTATTTTGTCCTTAAAATATTCTACAGAAGGTCGAAGGAAAGCATCAGTGACCTGCCAAATTAATAAGCTTTAGATGATGTCGTGTTTACTTAAAAATTGTATGCTTCAAGTAACATGGCCAAATATTGTAGAACACCAAACAATACCAAGTTGAAATGGACAGAGCATCATATGATACAAACTGATGCTTAAAGAGATCGGCCCCATAAAGGAGGATCTTGCACCGACGTTAAGCTGGACATATGGTGAGTATTCTGTAGTAATATACAATATCTCCAGATAGTTTAAAGCTAAAAAAATCATATTCGCAATAATCTTGCTTGATTGTTGATAGGCCTTTTGAAGTATCAAAAGACGGCCAGCCATAAATCTTGTTCAAAATGATTGCAATTATCCACATCTGCTTTCATCTTGATGCTCTGAAAATTTGCTAGCATTACATAATCATATTTATGTATTCCAAACTTCCCTTAAATTTACTCTTTCCATGCACATGGGGATCATCAAAACACAATCTTAATGATACCAAAGTATCAACATCCATCAAACTGTTAAGCCGTATATACATTGTTGACCTTTTGCCAATCAGCTAAAGCTTTTGGGTTCAACTGGTTAGTTAAGCTTAGGTTTGTTGGAGGTCATAAGTTGAATCCCCTCTATACGAATTATTTATTTCGCTATCCTGGTTATTTTGTTGGCTCATTTCAGTCATTATTTTTGTTATCTTCACTTATTTCAGTTAACATGGTCCTTCTGCAACCCAGGCTGCACATGAGCCGGTGTGTTAAACCTGATATTTATTGACCCTTTACCTATCAGCTTAAGCTTTTTGGTTCAATTGATTAGTTAACACAAACTGCTTGCAGTTATTTTCCACTAATCAATGATTCATAATGAAGTTCATATACTTTCCAAAGATAAATGCTTCCGAAGTAGATGTACAAGAGCTAGTTATCATAGTTCTACAAGGAAAAAAAAATATCAATGATCATTTGAGTTCTCTGACAAAAGCTTACCCATAAGAGCATCATGAACAAGATTTGCAGCTGCCTTGTCTTCATCAGTGCCATAAAATTTTGTGTAGCGCCTGTTGTTATATTTTCATGAGAAAAATTATTGGAATTGCAGATCTCCTCAAAGTTCTGTTATACAAGAATTGACCCACTCACCTGTGATAAATTGTTCCACTAGGAAACTTTACTTCTGGGCAAGCCCATGCCAAAGAAAATGAAACAGTACGAATTGCTTGAGATGGTACTGTCACCGATGCTGCAACAGCAGCTCCAATAGATGATCCTGGCTCCGACAGCATTGGTGTTTCCATGTGATCAAGGTGGCAGAAGGATCCGTGCTGGCACAATATAAAAATATAACAAAGTTTTGAACACAAAGTGGGAAAATTAACAAGTGTCGAGCCTCGATGTCAGAGTTTGATTCGCATGGACAATATGTTATTTAATGCAACTTCCCTATTGGTTAACATATAACAGTATGCATATCATGAACATATAATAGAGTTGATAAGAAAGAGAGACAATTTCAGATAATACAATTGTAGACAATAACAGTAATTCTAAGGGTACAGTTTACATAAGACAATACCAGTATGCCACAATCACAAAAAAGGAAGTCTGCTACTGGTAATATGATTTATTTTAAATACTTAAAGGCATTCTCATGAGAGACCTAATGACAAATTAGGATATAAAAGAAAAACTACCGATAAATAGCTAATGAATTTTTGCCATTTCTAGGTCGCATCTGCAACAAATGAATTGGACAATAAAAAATTGGCTGAGGAAACAAAGGTATGTAGCTTGATTACAAATACTATGAAAGCATTCTGGATGCAGGATTACATTGCAACGGTACTTGTTTGTCCTCCATTGTCACTAGACTATGAGATTACAGAACTAAAACTGGATTCCTGTTATTAGTTGGACTCTCATGCCCCTTTGCTTAGATTCATGATAGTAATATCAAGAGTCTTTGACTCCTAACATATG